>NW_027225234.1:0-15205 GCF_041296235.1 Equus asinus
GGCCTGCAAAGAAACTGCGTTTCACAGCCCTTTGTAAGGGATGTTCCCGGTAGGCTGTAAGAGCCCAATGCAGAGCGAGTTGTTTCTTAGCTTCCCAAAGAGCTGGAAGCAAGATGCTTTGGGGACTATCTCTGTCTTTGGAAACAATTCAGCACTTTGTGCCTTGAAGCTCTAGGGCAATGTAGCACACCCACAGCAGAAGTTCTACTTCAGCCAGATCAGGCCTGCAAAGAAACTGCGTTTCACAGCCCTTTGTAAGGGATGTTCCCGGTAGGCTGTAAGAGCCCAATGCAGAGCGAGTTGTTTCTTAGCTTCCCAAAGAGCTGGAAGCAAGATGCTTTGGGGGACTATCTCTGTCTTTGGAAACAATTCAGCACTTTGTGCCTTGAAGCTCTAGGGCAATGTAGCACACCCACAGCAGAAGTTCTACTTCAGCCAGATCAGGCCTGCAAAGAAACTGCGTTTCACAGCCCTTTGTAAGGGATGTTCCCGGTAGGCTGTAAGAGCCCAATGCAGAGCGAGTTGTTTCTTAGCTTCCCAAAGAGCTGGAAGCAAGATGCTTTGGGGACTATCTCTGTCTTTGGAAACAATTCAGCACTTTGTGCCTTGAAGCTCTAGGGCAATGTAGCACACCCACAGCAGAAGTTCTACTTCAGCCAGATCAGGCCGGCAAAGAAACTGCGTTTCACAGCCCTTTGTAAGGGATGTTCCCGGTAGGCTGTAAGAGCCCAATGCAGAACGAGTTGTTTCTTAGCTTCCCAAAGAGCTGGAAGCAAGATGCTTTGGGGACTATCTCTGTCTTTGGAAACAATTCAGCACTTTGTGCCTTGAAGCTCTAGGGCAATGTAGCACACCCACAGCAGAAGTTCTACTTCAGCCAGATCAGGCCTGCAAAGAGACTGCGTTTCACAGCCCTTTGTAAGGGATGTTCCCGGTAGGCTGTAAGAGCCCAATGCAGAGCGAGTTGTTTCTTAGCTTCCCAAAGAGCTGGAAGCAAGATGCTTTGGGGACTATCTCTGTCTTTGGAAACAATTCAGCACTTTGTGCCTTGAAGCTCTAGGGCAATGTAGCACACCCACAGCAGAAGTTCTACTTCAGCCAGATCAGGCCTGCAAAGAAACTGCGTTTCACAGCCCTTTGTAAGGGATGTTCCCGGTAGGCTGTAAGAGCCCAATGCAGAAGCGAGTTGTTTCTTAGCTTCCCAAAGAGCTGGAAGCAAGATGCTTTGGGGACTATCTCTGTCTTTGGAAACAATTCAGCACTTTGTGCCTTGAAGCTCTAGGGCAATGTAGCACACCCACAGCAGAAGTTCTACTTCAGCCAGATCAGGCCTGGCAAAGAAACTGCGTTTCACAGCCCTTTGTAAGGGATGTTCCCGGTAGGCTGTAAGAGCCAATGCAGAGCGAGTTGTTTCTTAGCTTCCCAAAGAGCTGGAAGCAAGATGCTTTGGGGACTATCTCTGTCTTTGGAAACAATTCAGCACTTTGTGCCTTGAAGCTCTAGGGCAATGTAGCACACCCACAGCAGAAGTTCTACTTCAGCCAGATCAGGCCTGCAAAGAAACTGCGTTTCACAGCCCTTTGTAAGGGATGTTCCCGGTAGGCTGTAAGAGCCCAATGCAGAAGCGAGTTGTTTCTTAGCTTCCCAAAGAGCTGGAAGCAAGATGCTTTGGGGACTATCTCTGTCTTTGGAAACAATTCAGCACTTTGTGCCTTGAAGCTCTAGGGCAATGTAGCACACCCACAGCAGAAGTTCTACTTCAGCCAGATCAGGCCTGCAAAGAAACTGCGTTTCACAGCCCTTTGTAAGGGATGTTCCCGGTAGGCTGTAAGAGCCCAATGCAGAACGAGTTGTTTCTTAGCTTCCCAAAGAGCTGGAAGCAAGATGCTTTGGGGACTATCTCTGTCTTTGGAAACAATTCAGCACTTTGTGCCTTGAAGCTCTAGGGCAATGTAGCACACCCACAGCAGAAGTTCTACTTCAGCCAGATCAGGCCTGCAAAGAAACTGCGTTTCACAGCCCTTTGTAAGGGATGTTCCCGGTAGGCTGTAAGAGCCCAATGCAAGAAGCGAGTTGTTTCTTAGCTTCCCAAAGAGCTGGAAGCAAGATGCTTTGGGGACTATCTCTGTCTTTGGAAACAATTCAGCACTTTGTGCCTTGAAGCTCTAGGGCAATGTAGCACACCCACAGCAGAAGTTCTACTTCAGCCAGATCAGGCCTGCAAAGAAACTGCGTTTCACAGCCCTTTGTAAGGGATGTTCCCGGTAGGCTGTAAGAGCCCAATGCAGAACGAGTTGTTTCTTAGCTTCCCAAAGAGCTGGAAGCAAGATGCTTTGGGGACTATCTCTGTCTTTGGAAACAATTCAGCACTTTGTGCCTTGAAGCTCTAGGGCAATGTAGCACACCCACAGCAGAAGTTCTACTTCAGCCAGATCAGGCCTGCAAAGAAACTGCGTTTCACAGCCCTTTGTAAGGGATGTTCCCGGTAGGCTGTAAGAGCCCAATGCAGAGCGAGTTGTTTCTTAGCTTCCCAAAGAGCTGGAAGCAAGATGCTTTGGGGACTATCTCTGTCTTTGGAAACAATTCAGCACTTTGTGCCTTGAAGCTCTAGGGCAATGTAGCACACCCACAGCAGAAGTTCTACTTCAGCCAGATCAGGCCTGCAAAGAAACTGCGTTTCACAGCCCTTTGTAAGGGATGTTCCCGGTAGGCTGTAAGAGCCCAATGCAGAACGAGTTGTTTCTTAGCTTCCCAAAGAGCTGGAAGCAAGATGCTTTGGGGACTATCTCTGTCTTTGGAAACAATTCAGCACTTTGTGCCTTGAAGCTCTAGGGCAATGTAGCACACCCACAGCAGAAGTTCTACTTCAGCCAGATCAGGCTGCAAAGAAACTGCGTTTCACAGCCCTTTGTAAGGGATGTTCCCGGTAGGCTGTAAGAGCCCAATGCAGAGCGAGTTGTTTCTTAGCTTCCCAAAGAGCTGGAAGCAAGATGCTTTGGGGACTATCTCTGTCTTTGGAAACAATTCAGCACTTTGTGCCTTGAAGCTCTAGGGCAATGTAGCACACCCACAGCAGAAGTTCTACTTCAGCCAGATCAGGCCGGCAAAGAAACTGCGTTTCACAGCCCTTTGTAAGGGATGTTCCCGGTAGGCTGTAAGAGCCCAATGCAGAACGAGTTGTTTCTTAGCTTCCCAAAGAGCTGGAAGCAAGATGCTTTGGGGACTATCTCTGTCTTTGGAAACAATTCAGCACTTTGTGCCTTGAAGCTCTAGGGCAATGTAGCACACCCACAGCAGAAGTTCTACTTCAGCCAGATCAGGCCTGCAAAGAAACTGCGTTTCACAGCCCTTTGTAAGGGATGTTCCCGGTAGGCTGTAAGAGCCCAATGCAGAAGCGAGTTGTTTCTTAGCTTCCCAAAGAGCTGGAAGCAAGATGCTTTGGGGACTATCTCTGTCTTTGGAAACAATTCAGCACTTTGTGCCTTGAAGCTCTAGGGCAATGTAGCACACCCACAGCAGAAGTTCTACTTCAGCCAGATCAGGCCTGCAAAGAAACTGCGTTTCACAGCCCTTTGTAAGGGATGTTCCCGGTAGGCTGTAAGAGCCCAATGCAGAACGAGTTGTTTCTTAGCTTCCCAAAGAGCTGGAAGCAAGATGCTTTGGGGACTATCTCTGTCTTTGGAAACAATTCAGCACTTTGTGCCTTGAAGCTCTAGGGCAATGTAGCACACCCACAGCAGAAGTTCTACTTCAGCCAGATCAGGCCTGCAAAGAAACTGCGTTTCACAGCCCTTTGTAAGGGATGTTCCCGGTAGGCTGTAAGAGCCCAATGCAGAGCGAGTTGTTTCTTAGCTTCCCAAAGAGCTGGAAGCAAGATGCTTTGGGGACTATCTCTGTCTTTGGAAACAATTCAGCACTTTGTGCCTTGAAGCTCTAGGGCAATGTAGCACACCCACAGCAGAAGTTCTACTTCAGCCAGATCAGGCCGGCAAAGAAACTGCGTTTCACAGCCCTTTGTAAGGGATGTTCCCGGTAGGCTGTAAGAGCCCAATGCAGAACGAGTTGTTTCTTAGCTTCCCAAAGAGCTGGAAGCAAGATGCTTTGGGGACTATCTCTGTCTTTGGAAACAATTCAGCACTTTGTGCCTTGAAGCTCTAGGGCAATGTAGCACACCCACAGCAGAAGTTCTACTTCAGCCAGATCAGGCCTGCAAAGAAACTGCGTTTCACAGCCCTTTGTAAGGGATGTTCCCGGTAGGCTGTAAGAGCCCAATGCAGAGCGAGTTGTTTCTTAGCTTCCCAAAGAGCTGGAAGCAAGATGCTTTGGGGACTATCTCTGTCTTTGGAAACAATTCAGCACTTTGTGCCTTGAAGCTCTAGGGCAATGTAGCACACCCACAGCAGAAGTTCTACTTCAGCCAGATCAGGCCTGCAAAGAAACTGCGTTTCACAGCCCTTTGTAAGGGATGTTCCCGGTAGGCTGTAAGAGCCCAATGCAGAACGAGTTGTTTCTTAGCTTCCCAAAGAGCTGGAAGCAAGATGCTTTGGGGACTATCTCTGTCTTTGGAAACAATTCAGCACTTTGTGCCTTGAAGCTCTAGGGCAATGTAGCACACCCACAGCAGAAGTTCTACTTCAGCCAGATCAGGCCTGCAAAGAAACTGCGTTTCACAGCCCTTTGTAAGGGATGTTCCCGGTAGGCTGTAAGAGCCCAATGCAGAACCACAGCAGGTTGTTTCTTAGCTTCCCAAAGAGCTGGAAGCAAGATGCTTTGGGGACTATCTCTGTCTTTGGAAACAATTCAGCACTTTGTGCCTTGAAGCTCTAGGGCAATGTAGCACACCCACAGCAGAAGTTCTACTTCAGCCAGATCAGGCCTGCAAAGAAACTGCGTTTCACAGCCCTTTGTAAGGGATGTTCCCGGTAGGCTGTAAGAGCCCAATGCAGAACGAGTTGTTTCTTAGCTTCCCAAAGAGCTGGAAGCAAGATGCTTTGGGGACTATCTCTGTCTTTGGAAACAATTCAGCACTTTGTGCCTTGAAGCTCTAGGGCAATGTAGCACACCCACAGCAGAAGTTCTACTTCAGCCAGATCAGGCCTGCAAAGAAACTGCGTTTCACAGCCCTTTGTAAGGGATGTTCCCGGTAGGCTGTAAGAGCCCAATGCAGAAGCGAGTTGTTTCTTAGCTTCCCAAAGAGCTGGAAGCAAGATGCTTTGGGGACTATCTCTGTCTTTGGAAACAATTCAGCACTTTGTGCCTTGAAGCTCTAGGGCAATGTAGCACACCCACAGCAGAAGTTCTACTTCAGCCAGATCAGGCCTGCAAAGAAACTGCGTTTCACAGCCCTTTGTAAGGGATGTTCCCGGTAGGCTGTAAGAGCCCAATGCAGAACGAGTTGTTTCTTAGCTTCCCAAAGAGCTGGAAGCAAGATGCTTTGGGGACTATCTCTGTCTTTGGAAACAATTCAGCACTTTGTGCCTTGAAGCTCTAGGGCAATGTAGCACACCCACAGCAGAAGTTCTACTTCAGCCAGATCAGGCCTGCAAAGAAACTGCGTTTCACAGCCCTTTGTAAGGGATGTTCCCGGTAGGCTGTAAGAGCCCAATGCAGAGCGAGTTGTTTCTTAGCTTCCCAAAGAGCTGGAAGCAAGATGCTTTGGGGACTATCTCTGTCTTTGGAAACAATTCAGCACTTTGTGCCTTGAAGCTCTAGGGCAATGTAGCACACCCACAGCAGAAGTTCTACTTCAGCCAGATCAGGCCTGCAAAGAAACTGCGTTTCACAGCCCTTTGTAAGGGATGTTCCCGGTAGGCTGTAAGAGCCCAATGCAGAAGCGAGTTGTTTCTTAGCTTCCCAAAGAGCTGGAAGCAAGATGCTTTGGGGACTATCTCTGTCTTTGGAAACAATTCAGCACTTTGTGCCTTGAAGCTCTAGGGCAATGTAGCACACCCACAGCAGAAGTTCTACTTCAGCCAGATCAGGCCTGCAAAGAAACTGCGTTTCACAGCCCTTTGTAAGGGATGTTCCCGGTAGGCTGTAAGAGCCCAATGCAGAACGAGTTGTTTCTTAGCTTCCCAAAGAGCTGGAAGCAAGATGCTTTGGGGACTATCTCTGTCTTTGGAAACAATTCAGCACTTTGTGCCTTGAAGCTCTAGGGCAATGTAGCACACCCACAGCAGAAGTTCTACTTCAGCCAGATCAGGCCTGCAAAGAAACTGCGTTTCACAGCCCTTTGTAAGGGATGTTCCCGGTAGGCTGTAAGAGCCCAATGCAGAGCGAGTTGTTTCTTAGCTTCCCAAAGAGCTGGAAGCAAGATGCTTTGGGGACTATCTCTGTCTTTGGAAACAATTCAGCACTTTGTGCCTTGAAGCTCTAGGGCAATGTAGCACACCCACAGCAGAAGTTCTACTTCAGCCAGATCAGGCCTGCAAAGAAACTGCGTTTCACAGCCCTTTGTAAGGGATGTTCCCGGTAGGCTGTAAGAGCCCAATGCAGAACGAGTTGTTTCTTAGCTTCCCAAAGAGCTGGAAGCAAGATGCTTTGGGGACTATCTCTGTCTTTGGAAACAATTCAGCACTTTGTGCCTTGAAGCTCTAGGGCAATGTAGCACACCCACAGCAGAAGTTCTACTTCAGCCAGATCAGGCCTGCAAAGAAACTGCGTTTCACAGCCCTTTGTAAGGATGTTCCCGGTAGGCTGTAAGAGCCCAATGCAGAGCGAGTTGTTTCTTAGCTTCCCAAAGAGCTGGAAGCAAGATGCTTTGGGGACTATCTCTGTCTTTGGAAACAATTCAGCACTTTGTGCCTTGAAGCTCTAGGGCAATGTAGCACACCCACAGCAGAAGTTCTACTTCAGCCAGATCAGGCCTGCAAAGAAACTGCGTTTCACAGCCCTTTGTAAGGGATGTTCCCGGTAGGCTGTAAGAGCCCAATGCAGAACGAGTTGTTTCTTAGCTTCCCAAAGAGCTGGAAGCAAGATGCTTTGGGGACTATCTCTGTCTTTGGAAACAATTCAGCACTTTGTGCCTTGAAGCTCTAGGGCAATGTAGCACACCCAGAGCAGAAGTTCTACTTCAGCCAGATCAGGCCTGCAAAGAAACTGCGTTTCACAGCCCTTTGTAAGGGATGTTCCCGGTAGGCTGTAAGAGCCCAATGCAGAGCGAGTTGTTTCTTAGCTTCCCAAAGAGCTGGAAGCAAGATGCTTTGGGGACTATCTCTGTCTTTGGAAACAATTCAGCACTTTGTGCCTTGAAGCTCTAGGGCAATGTAGCACACCCACAGCAGAAGTTCTACTTCAGCCAGATCAGGCCTGCAAAGAAACTGCGTTTCACAGCCCTTTGTAAGGGATGTTCCCGGTAGGCTGTAAGAGCCCAATGCAGAACGAGTTGTTTCTTAGCTTCCCAAAGAGCTGGAAGCAAGATGCTTTGGGGACTATCTCTGTCTTTGGAAACAATTCAGCACTTTGTGCCTTGAAGCTCTAGGGCAATGTAGCACACCCACAGCAGAAGTTCTACTTCAGCCAGATCAGGCCTGCAAAGAAACTGCGTTTCACAGCCCTTTGTAAGGGATGTTCCCGGTAGGCTGTAAGAGCCCAATGCAGAGCGCGTTGTTTCTTAGCTTCCCAAAGAGCTGGAAGCAAGATGCTTTGGGGACTATCTCTGTCTTTGGAAACAATTCAGCACTTTGTGCCTTGAAGCTCTAGGGCAATGTAGCACACCCACAGCAGAAGTTCTACTTCAGCCAGATCAGGCCTGCAAAGAAACTGCGTTTCACAGCCCTTTGTAAGGGATGTTCCCGGTAGGCTGTAAGAGCCCAATGCAGAGCGAGTTGTTTCTTAGCTTCCCAAAGAGCTGGAAGCAAGATGCTTTGGGGACTATCTCTGTCTTTGGAAACAATTCAGCACTTTGTGCCTTGAAGCTCTAGGGCAATGTAGCACACCCACAGCAGAAGTTCTACTTCAGCCAGATCAGGCCTGCAAAGAAACTGCGTTTCACAGCCCTTTGTAAGGGATGTTCCCGGTAGGCTGTAAGAGCCCAATGCAGAACGAGTTGTTTCTTAGCTTCCCAAAGAGCTGGAAGCAAGATGCTTTGGGGACTATCTCTGTCTTTGGAAACAATTCAGCACTTTGTGCCTTGAAGCTCTAGGGCAATGTAGCACACCCACAGCAGAAGTTCTACTTCAGCCAGATCAGGCCTGCAAAGAAACTGCGTTTCACAGCCCTTTGTAAGGGATGTTCCCGGTAGGCTGTAAGAGCCCAAATGCAGAAGCGAGTTGTTTCTTAGCTTCCCAAAGAGCTGGAAGCAAGATGCTTTGGGGACTATCTCTGTCTTTGGAAACAATTCAGCACTTTGTGCCTTGAAGCTCTAGGGCAATGTAGCACACCCACAGCAGAAGTTCTACTTCAGCCAGATCAGGCCTGCAAAGAAACTGCGTTTCACAGCCCTTTGTAAGGGATGTTCCCGGTAGGCTGTAAGAGCCCAATGCAGAGCGAGTTGTTTCTTAGCTTCCCAAAGAGCTGGAAGCAAGATGCTTTGGGGACTATCTCTGTCTTTGGAAACAATTCAGCACTTTGTGCCTTGAAGCTCTAGGGCAATGTAGCACACCCAGAGCAGAAGTTCTACTTCAGCCCAGATCAGGCCTGCAAAGAAACTGCGTTTCACAGCCCTTTGTAAGGGATGTTCCCGGTAGGCTGTAAGAGCCCAATGCAGAGCGAGTTGTTTCTTAGCTTCCCAAAGAGCTGGAAGCAAGATGCTTTGGGGACTATCTCTGTCTTTGGAAACAATTCAGCACTTTGTGCCTTGAAGCTCTAGGGCAATGTAGCACACCCACAGCAGAAGTTCTACTTCAGCCAGATCAGGCCTGCAAAGAAACTGCGTTTCACAGCCCTTTGTAAGGGATGTTCCCGGTAGGCTGTAAGAGCCCAATGCAGAACGAGTTGTTTCTTAGCTTCCCAAAGAGCTGGAAGCAAGATGCTTTGGGGACTATCTCTGTCTTTGGAAACAATTCAGCACTTTGTGCCTTGAAGCTCTAGGGCAATGTAGCACACCCACAGCAGAAGTTCTACTTCAGCCAGATCAGGCCTGCAAAGAAACTGCGTTTCACAGCCCTTTGTAAGGGATGTTCCCGGTAGGCTGTAAGAGCCCAATGCAGAGCGAGTTGTTTCTTAGCTTCCCAAAGAGCTGGAAGCAAGATGCTTTGGGGACTATCTCTGTCTTTGGAAACAATTCAGCACTTTGTGCCTTGAAGCTCTAGGGCAATGTAGCACACCCACAGCAGAAGTTCTACTTCAGCCAGATCAGGCCTGCAAAGAAACTGCGTTTCACAGCCCTTTGTAAGGGATGTTCCCGGTAGGCTGTAAGAGCCCAATGCAGAGCGAGTTGTTTCTTAGCTTCCCAAAGAGCTGGAAGCAAGATGCTTTGGGGACTATCTCTGTCTTTGGAAACAATTCAGCACTTTGTGCCTTGAAGCTCTAGGGCAATGTAGCACACCCAGAGCAGAAGTTCTACTTCAGCCAGATCAGGCCTGCAAAGAAACTGCGTTTCACAGCCCTTTGTAAGGGATGTTCCCGGTAGGCTGTAAGAGCCCAATGCAGAAGCGAGTTGTTTCTTAGCTTCCCAAAGAGCTGGAAGCAAGATGCTTTGGGGACTATCTCTGTCTTTGGAAACAATTCAGCACTTTGTGCCTTGAAGCTCTAGGGCAATGTAGCACACCCACAGCAGAAGTTCTACTTCAGCCAGATCAGGCCTGCAAAGAAACTGCGTTTCACAGCCCTTTGTAAGGGATGTTCCCGGTAGGCTGTAAGAGCCCAATGCAGAGCGAGTTGTTTCTTAGCTTCCCAAAGAGCTGGAAGCAAGATGCTTTGGGGACTATCTCTGTCTTTGGAAACAATTCAGCACTTTGTGCCTTGAAGCTCTAGGGCAATGTAGCACACCCACAGCAGAAGTTCTACTTCAGCCAGATCAGGCCTGCAAAGAAACTGCGTTTCACAGCCCTTTGTAAGGGATGTTCCCGGTAGGCTGTAAGAGCCCAATGCAGAACGAGTTGTTTCTTAGCTTCCCAAAGAGCTGGAAGCAAGATGCTTTGGGGACTATCTCTGTCTTTGGAAACAATTCAGCACTTTGTGCCTTGAAGCTCTAGGGCAATGTAGCACACCCACAGCAGAAGTTCTACTTCAGCCAGATCAGGCCTGCAAAGAAACTGCGTTTCACAGCCCTTTGTAAGGGATGTTCCCGGTAGGCTGTAAGAGCCCAATGCAGAACGAGTTGTTTCTTAGCTTCCCAAAGAGCTGGAAGCAAGATGCTTTGGGGACTATCTCTGTCTTTGGAAACAATTCAGCACTTTGTGCCTTGAAGCTCTAGGGCAATGTAGCACACCCACAGCAGAAGTTCTACTTCAGCCAGATCAGGCCTGCAAAGAAACTGCGTTTCACAGCCCTTTGTAAGGGATGTTCCCGGTAGGCTGTAAGAGCCCAATGCAGAGCGAGTTGTTTCTTAGCTTCCCAAAGAGCTGGAAGCAAGATGCTTTGGGGACTATCTCTGTCTTTGGAAACAATTCAGCACTTTGTGCCTTGAAGCTCTAGGGCAATGTAGCACACCCACAGCAGAAGTTCTACTTCAGCCAGATCAGGCCTGCAAAGAAACTGCGTTTCACAGCCCTTTGTAAGGGATGTTCCCGGTAGGCTGTAAGAGCCCAATGCAGAACGAGTTGTTTCTTAGCTTCCCAAAGAGCTGGAAGCAAGATGCTTTGGGGACTATCTCTGTCTTTGGAAACAATTCAGCACTTTGTGCCTTGAAGCTCTAGGGCAATGTAGCACACCCACAGCAGAAGTTCTACTTCAGCCAGATCAGGCCTGCAAAGAAACTGCGTTTCACAGCCCTTTGTAAGGGATGTTCCCGGTAGGCTGTAAGAGCCCAATGCAGAACGAGTTGTTTCTTAGCTTCCCAAAGAGCTGGAAGCAAGATGCTTTGGGGACTATCTCTGTCTTTGGAAACAATTCAGCACTTTGTGCCTTGAAGCTCTAGGGCAATGTAGCACACCCACAGCAGAAGTTCTACTTCAGCCAGATCAGGCCTGCAAAGAAACTGCGTTTCACAGCCCTTTGTAAGGGATGTTCCCGGTAGGCTGTAAGAGCCCAATGCAGAGCGAGTTGTTTCTTAGCTTCCCAAAGAGCTGGAAGCAAGATGCTTTGGGGACTATCTCTGTCTTTGGAAACAATTCAGCACTTTGTGCCTTGAAGCTCTAGGGCAATGTAGCACACCCACAGCAGAAGTTCTACTTCAGCCAGATCAGGCCTGCAAAGAAACTGCGTTTCACAGCCCTTTGTAAGGGATGTTCCCGGTAGGCTGTAAGAGCCCAATGCAGAACGAGTTGTTTCTTAGCTTCCCAAAGAGCTGGAAGCAAGATGCTTTGGGGACTATCTCTGTCTTTGGAAACAATTCAGCACTTTGTGCCTTGAAGCTCTAGGGCAATGTAGCACACCCACAGCAGAAGTTCTACTTCAGCCAGATCAGGCCTGCAAAGAAACTGCGTTTCACAGCCCTTTGTAAGGGATGTTCCCGGTAGGCTGTAAGAGCCCAATGCAGAGCGAGTTGTTTCTTAGCTTCCCAAAGAGCTGGAAGCAAGATGCTTTGGGGACTATCTCTGTCTTTGGAAACAATTCAGCACTTTGTGCCTTGAAGCTCTAGGGCAATGTAGCACACCCACAGCAGAAGTTCTACTTCAGCCAGATCAGGCCTGCAAAGAAACTGCGTTTCACAGCCCTTTGTAAGGGATGTTCCCGGTAGGCTGTAAGAGCCCAATGCAGAGCGAGTTGTTTCTTAGCTTCCCAAAGAGCTGGAAGCAAGATGCTTTGGGGACTATCTCTGTCTTTGGAAACAATTCAGCACTTTGTGCCTTGAAGCTCTAGGGCAATGTAGCACACCCACAGCAGAAGTTCTACTTCAGCCAGATCAGGCCTGCAAAGAAACTGCGTTTCACAGCCCTTTGTAAGGGATGTTCCCGGTAGGCTGTAAGAGCCCAATGCAGAACGAGTTGTTTCTTAGCTTCCCAAAGAGCTGGAAGCAAGATGCTTTGGGGACTATCTCTGTCTTTGGAAACAATTCAGCACTTTGTGCCTTGAAGCTCTAGGGCAATGTAGCACACCCACAGCAGAAGTTCTACTTCAGCCAGATCAGGCCTGCAAAGAAACTGCGTTTCACAGCCCTTTGTAAGGGATGTTCCCGGTAGGCTGTAAGAGCCCAATGCAGAGCGAGTTGTTTCTTAGCTTCCCAAAGAGCTGGAAGCAAGATGCTTTGGGGACTATCTCTGTCTTTGGAAACAATTCAGCACTTTGTGCCTTGAAGCTCTAGGGCAATGTAGCACACCCACAGCAGAAGTTCTACTTCAGCCAGATCAGGCCTGCAAAGAAACTGCGTTTCACAGCCCTTTGTAAGGGATGTTCCCGGTAGGCTGTAAGAGCCCAATGCAGAAGCGAGTTGTTTCTTAGCTTCCCAAAGAGCTGGAAGCAAGATGCTTTGGGGACTATCTCTGTCTTTGGAAACAATTCAGCACTTTGTGCCTTGAAGCTCTAGGGCAATGTAGCACACCCACAGCAGAAGTTCTACTTCAGCCAGATCAGGCCTGGCAAAGAAACTGCGTTTCACAGCCCTTTGTAAGGGATGTTCCCGGTAGGCTGTAAGAGCCAATGCAGAACGAGTTGTTTCTTAGCTTCCCAAAGAGCTGGAAGCAAGATGCTTTGGGGACTATCTCTGTCTTTGGAAACAATTCAGCACTTTGTGCCTTGAAGCTCTAGGGCAATGTAGCACACCCACAGCAGAAGTTCTACTTCAGCCAGATCAGGCCTGCAAAGAAACTGCGTTTCACAGCCCTTTGTAAGGGATGTTCCCGGTAGGCTGTAAGAGCCCAATGCAGAACGAGTTGTTTCTTAGCTTCCCAAAGAGCTGGAAGCAAGATGCTTTGGGGACTATCTCTGTCTTTGGAAACAATTCAGCACTTTGTGCCTTGAAGCTCTAGGGCAATGTAGCACACCCACAGCAGAAGTTCTACTTCAGCCAGATCAGGCCTGCAAAGAAACTGCGTTTCACAGCCCTTTGTAAGGGATGTTCCCGGTAGGCTGTAAGAGCCCAATGCAGAAGCGAGTTGTTTCTTAGCTTCCCAAAGAGCTGGAAGCAAGATGCTTTGGGGACTATCTCTGTCTTTGGAAACAATTCAGCACTTTGTGCCTTGAAGCTCTAGGGCAATGTAGCACACCCACAGCAGAAGTTCTACTTCAGCCAGATCAGGCCTGCAAAGAAACTGCGTTTCACAGCCCTTTGTAAGGGATGTTCCCGGTAGGCTGTAAGAGCCCAATGCAGAACGAGTTGTTTCTTAGCTTCCCAAAGAGCTGGAAGCAAGATGCTTTGGGGACTATCTCTGTCTTTGGAAACAATTCAGCACTTTGTGCCTTGAAGCTCTAGGGCAATGTAGCACACCCACAGCAGAAGTTCTACTTCAGCCAGATCAGGCCTGCAAAGAAACTGCGTTTCACAGCCCTTTGTAAGGGATGTTCCCGGTAGGCTGTAAGAGCCCAATGCAGAACGAGTTGTTTCTTAGCTTCCCAAAGAGCTGGAAGCAAGATGCTTTGGGGACTATCTCTGTCTTTGGAAACAATTCAGCACTTTGTGCCTTGAAGCTCTAGGGCAATGTAGCACACCCACAGCAGAAGTTCTACTTCAGCCAGATCAGGCCTGCAAAGAAACTGCGTTTCACAGCCCTTTGTAAGGGATGTTCCCGGTAGGCTGTAAGAGCCCAATGCAGAACGAGTTGTTTCTTAGCTTCCCAAAGAGCTGGAAGCAAGATGCTTTGGGGACTATCTCTGTCTTTGGAAACAATTCAGCACTTTGTGCCTTGAAGCTCTAGGGCAATGTAGCACACCCACAGCAGAAGTTCTACTTCAGCCAGATCAGGCCTGCAAAGAAACTGCGTTTCACAGCCCTTTGTAAGGGATGTTCCCGGTAGGCTGTAAGAGCCCAATGCAGAACGAGTTGTTTCTTAGCTTCCCAAAGAGCTGGAAGCAAGATGCTTTGGGGACTATCTCTGTCTTTGGAAACAATTCAGCACTTTGTGCCTTGAAGCTCTAGGGCAATGTAGCACACCCACAGCAGAAGTTCTACTTCAGCCAGATCAGGCCTGCATAGAAACTGCATTTCACAGCCCTTTGTAAGGGATGTTCCCGGTAGGCTGTAAGAGCCCAATGCAGAGCGAGTTGTTTCTTAGCTTCCCAAAGAGCTGGAAGCAAGATGCTTTGGGGACTATCTCTGTCTTTGGAAACAATTCAGCACTTTGTGCCTTGAAGCTCTAGGGCAATGTAGCACACCCACAGCAGAAGTTCTACTTCAGCCAGATCAGGCCTGCAAAGAAACTGCGTTTCACAGCCCTTTGTAAGGGATGTTCCCGGTAGGCTGTAAGAGCCCAATGCAGAACGAGTTGTTTCTTAGCTTCCCAAAGAGCTGGAAGCAAGATGCTTTGGGGACTATCTCTGTCTTTGGAAACAATTCAGCACTTTGTGCCTTGAAGCTCTAGGGCAATGTAGCACACCCACAGCAGAAGTTCTACTTCAGCCAGATCAGGCTTGGCAAAGAAACTGCGTTTCACAGCCCTTTGTACGGGATGTTCCCGGTAGGCTGTAAGAGCCCAATGCAGAGCGAGTTGTTTCTTAGCTTCCCAAAGAGCTGGAAGCAAGATGCTTTGGGGACTATCTCTGTCTTTGGAAACAATTCAGCACTTTGTGCCTTGAAGCTCTAGGGCAATGTAGCACACCCACAGCAGAAGTTCTACTTCAGCCAGATCAGGCCTGCAAAGAAACTGCGTTTCACACAGCCCTTTGTAAGGGATGTTCCCGGTAGGCTGTAAGAGCCCAATGCAGAACGAGTTGTTTCTTAGCTTCCCAAAGAGCTGGAAGCAAGATGCTTTGGGGACTATCTCTGTCTTTGGAAACAATTCAGCACTTTGTGCCTTGAAGCTCTAGGGCAATGTAGCACACCCACAGCAGAAGTTCTACTTCAGCCAGATCAGGCCTGCAAAGAAACTGCGTTTCACAGCCCTTTGTAAGGGATGTTCCCGGTAGGCTGTAAGAGCCCAATGCAGAACGAGTTGTTTCTTAGCTTCCCAAATAGCTGGAAGCAAGATGCTTTGGGGACTATCTCTGTCTTTGGAAACAATTCAGCACT
>NW_027225235.1:0-18938 GCF_041296235.1 Equus asinus
ACTCGTTCTGCATTGGGCTCTTACAGCCTACAGGGAACATCCCTTACAAAGGGCTGTGAAACGCAGTTTCTTTGCAGGCCTGATCTGGCTGAAGTAGAACTTCTGCTGTGGGTGTGCTACATTGCCCTAGAGCTTCAAGGCACAAAGTGCTGAATTGTTTCCAAAGACAGAGATAGTCCCAAAGCATCTTGCTTCCAGCTCTTTGGGAAGCTAAGAAACAACTCGCTCTGCATTGGGCTCTTACAGCCTACCGGGAACATCCCTTACAAAGGGCTGTGAAACGCAGTTTCTTTGCAGGCCTGATCTGGCTGAAGTAGAACTTCTGCTCTGGGTGTGCTACATTGCCCTAGAGCTTCAAGGCACAAAGTGCTGAATTGTTCCAAAGACAGAAGATAGTCCCCAAAGCATCTTGCTTCCAGCTCTTTGGGAAGCTAAGAAACAACTCGTTCTGCATTGGGCTCTTACAGCCTACGGGAACAACCCTTACAAAGGGCTGTGAACGCAGTTTCTTTGCAGGCCTGATCTGGCTGAAGTAGAACTTCTGCTGTGGGTGTGCTACATTGCCCTAGAGCTTCAAGGCACAAAGTGCTGAATTGTTTCCAAAGACAGAGATAGTCCCCAAAGCATCTTGCTTCCAGCTCTTTGGGAAGCTAAGAAACAACTCGCTCTGCATTGGGCTCTTACAGCCTACCGGGAACATCCCTTACAAAGGGCTGTGAAACGCAGTTTCTTTGCAGGCCTGATCTGGCTGAAGTAGAACTTCTGCTCTGGGTGTGCTACATTGCCCTAGAGCTTCAAGGCACAAAGTGCTGAATTGTTTCCAAAGACAGAGATAGTCCCCAAAGCATCTTGCTTCCAGCTCTTTGGGAAGCTAAGAAACAACTCGTTCTGCATTGGGCTCTTACAGCCTACCGGGAACATCCCTTACAAAGGGCTGTGAAACGCAGTTTCTTTGCAGGCCTGATCTGGCTGAAGTAGAACTTCTGCTGTGGGTGTGCTACATTGCCCTAGAGCTTCAAGGCACAAAGTGCTGAATTGTTTCCAAAGACAGAGATAGTCCCCAAAGCATCTTGCTTCCAGCTCTTTGGGAAGCTAAGAAACAACTCGCTCTGCATTGGGCTCTTACAGCCTACCGGGAACATCCCTTACAAAGGGCTGTGAAACGCAGTTTCTTTGCAGGCCTGATCTGGCTGAAGTAGAACTTCTGCTCTGGGTGTGCTACATTGCCCTAGAGCTTCAAGGCACAAAGTGCTGAATTGTTTCCAAAGACAGAGATAGTCCCCAAAGCATCTTGCTTCCAGCTCTTTGGAAGCTAAGAAACAACTCGTTCTGCATTGGGCTCTTACAGCCTACCGGGAACATCCCTTACAAAGGGCTGTGAAACGCAGTTTCTTTGCAGGCCTGATCTGGCTGAAGTAGAACTTCTGCTGTGGGTGTGCTACATTGCCCTAGAGCTTCAAGGCACAAAGTGCTGAATTGTTTCCAAAGACAGAGATAGTCCCCAAAGCATCTTGCTTCCAGCTCTTTGGGAAGCTAAGAAACAACTCGCTCTGCATTGGGCTCTTACAGCCTACCGGGAACATCCTTACAAAGGGCTGTGAAACGCAGTTTCTTTGCAGGCCTGATCTGGCTGAAGTAGAACTTCTGCTCTGGGTGTGCTACATTGCCCTAGAGCTTCAAGGCACAAAGTGCTGAATTGTTTCCAAAGACAGAGATAGTCCCCAAAGCATCTTGCTTCCAGCTCTTTGGGAAGCTAAGAAACAACTCGTTCTGCATTGGGCTCTTACAGCCTACCGGGAACATCCCTTACAAAGGGCTGTGAAACGCAGTTTCTTTGCAGGCCTGATCTGGCTGAAGTAGAACTTCTGCTGTGGGTGTGCTACATTGCCCTAGAGCTTCAAGGCACAAAGTGCTGAATTGTTTCCAAAGACAGAGATAGTCCCCAAAGCATCTTGCTTCCAGCTCTTTGGGGAAGCTAAGAAACAACTCGCTCTGCATTGGGCTCTTACAGCCTACCGGGAACATCCCTTACAAAGGGCTGTGAAACGCAGTTTCTTTGCAGGCCTGATCTGGCTGAAGTAGAACTTCTGCTGTGGGTGTGCTACATTGCCCTAGAGCTTCAAGGCACAAAGTGCTGAATTGTTTCCAAAGACAGAGATAGTCCCCAAAGCATCTTGCTTCCAGCTCTTTGGGAAGCTAAGAAACAACTCGTTCTGCATTGGGCTCTTACAGCCTACCGGGAACAACCCTTACAAAGGGCTGTGAAACGCAGTTTCTTTGCAGGCCTGATCTGGCTGAAGTAGAACTTCTGCTGTGGGTGTGCTACATTGCCCTAGAGCTTCAAGGCACAAAGTGCTGAATTGTTTCCAAAGACAGAGATAGTCCCCAAAGCATCTTGCTTCCAGCTCTTTGGAAGCTAAGAAACAACTCGCTCTGCATTGGGCTCTTACAGCCTACCGGGAACATCCCTTACAAAGGGCTGTGAAACGCAGTTTCTTTGCAGGCCTGATCTGGCTGAAGTAGAACTTCTGCTCGTGGGTGTGCTACATTGCCCTAGAGCTTCAAGGCACAAAGTGCTGAATTGTTTCCAAAGACAGAGATAGTCCCCAAAGCATCTTGCTTCCAGCTCTTTGGGAAGCTAAGAAACAACTCGTTCTGCATTGGGCTTCTTACAGCCTACCGGGAACATCCCTTACAAAGGGCTGTGAAACGCAGTTTCTTTGCAGGCCTGATCTGGCTGAAGTAGAACTTCTGCTGTGGGTGTGCTACATTGCCCTAGAGCTTCAAGGCACAAAGTGCTGAATTGTTTCCAAAGACAGAGATAGTCCCCAAAGCATCTTGCTTCCAGCTCTTTGGGAAGCTAAGAAACAACTCGCTCTGCATTGGGCTCTTACAGCCTACCGGGAACATCCCTTACAAAGGGCTGTGAAACGCAGTTTCTTTGCAGGCCTGATCTGGCTGAAGTAGAACTTCTGCTCTGGGTGTGCTACATTGCCCTAGAGCTTCAAGGCACAAAGTGCTGAATTGTTTCCAAAGACAGAGATAGTCCCCAAAGCATCTTGCTTCCAGCTCTTTGGGAAGCTAAGAAACAACTCGTTCTGCATTGGGCTCTTACAGCCTACCGGGAACATCCCTTACAAAGGGCTGTGAAACGCAGTTTCTTTGCAGGCCTGATCTGGCTGAAGTAGAACTTCTGCTGTGGGTGTGCTACATTGCCTAGAGCTTCAAGGCACAAAGTGCTGAATTGTTTCCAAAGACAGAGATAGTCCCCAAAGCATCTTGCTTCCAGCTCTTTGGGAAGCTAAGAAACAACTCGCTCTGCATTGGGCTCTTACAGCCTACCGGGAACATCCCTTACAAAGGGCTGTGAAACGCAGTTTCTTTGCAGGCCTGATCTGGCTGAAGTAGAACTTCTGCTGTGGGTGTGCTACATTGCCCTAGAGCTTCAAGGCACAAAGTGCTGAATTGTTTCCAAAGACAGAGATAGTCCCCAAAGCATCTTGCTTCCAGCTCTTTGGGAAGCTAAGAAACAACTCGCTCTGCATTGGGCTTCTTACAGCCTACCGGGAACATCCCTTACAAAGGGCTGTGAAACGCAGTTTCTTTGCAGGCCTGATCTGGCTGAAGTAGAACTTCTGCTGTGGGTGTGCTACATTGCCCTAGAGCTTCAAGGCACAAAGTGCTGAATTGTTTCCAAAGACAGAGATAGTCCCCAAAGCATCTTGCTTCCAGCTCTTTGGGAAGCTAAGAAACAACTCGCTCTGCATTGGGCTCTTACAGCCTACCGGGAACATCCCTTACAAAGGGCTGTGAAACGCAGTTTCTTTGCAGGCCTGATCTGGCTGAAGTAGAACTTCTGCTGTGGGTGTGCTACATTGCCCTAGAGCTTCAAGGCACAAAGTGCTGAATTGTTTCCAAAGACAGAGATAGTCCCCAAAGCATCTTGCTTCCAGCTCTTTGGGAAGCTAAGAAACAACTCGTTCTGCATTGGGCTCTTACAGCCTACCGGGAACAATCCCTTACAAAGGGCTGTGAAACGCAGTTTCTTTGCAGGCCTGATCTGGCTGAAGTAGAACTTCTGCTGTGGGTGTGCTACATTGCCCTAGAGCTTCAAGGCACAAAGTGCTGAATTGTTTCCAAAGACAGAGATAGTCCCCAAAGCATCTTGCTTCCAGCTCTTTGGGAAGCTAAGAAACAACTCGCTCTGCATTGGGCTCTTACAGCCTACCGGGAACATCCCTTACAAAGGGCTGTGAAACGCAGTTTCTTTGCAGGCCTGATCTGGCTGAAGTAGAACTTCTGCTGTGGGTGTGCTACATTGCCCTAGAGCTTCAAGGCACAAAGTGCTGAATTGTTTCCAAAGACAGAGATAGTCCCCAAAGCATCTTGCTTCCAGCTCTTTGGGAAGCTAAGAAACAACTCGTCTGCATTGGGCTCTTACAGCCTACCGGGAACATCCCTTACAAAGGGCTGTGAAACGCAGTTTCTTTGCAGGCCTGATCTGGCTGAAGTAGAACTTCTGCTGTGGGTGTGCTACATTGCCCTAGAGCTTCAAGGCACAAAGTGCTGAATTGTTTCCAAAGACAGAGATAGTCCCCAAAGCATCTTGCTTCCAGCTCTTTGGGAAGCTAAGAAACAACTCGCTCTGCATTGGGCTCTTACAGCCTACCGGGAACATCCCTTACAAAGGGCTGTGAAACGCAGTTTCTTTGCAGGCCTGATCTGGCTGAAGTAGAACTTCTGCTGTGGGTGTGCTACATTGCCCTAGAGCTTCAAGGCACAAAGTGCTGAATTGTTTCCAAAGACAGAGATAGTCCCCAAAGCATCTTGCTTCCAGCTCTTTGGGAAGCTAAGAAAACAACTCGCTCTGCATTGGGCTCTTACAGCCTACCGGGAACATCCCTTACAAAGGGCTGTGAAACGCAGTTTCTTTGCAGGCCTGATCTGGCTGAAGTAGAACTTCTGCTGTGGGTGTGCTACATTGCCCTAGAGCTTCAAGGCACAAAGTGCTGAATTGTTTCCAAAGACAGAGATAGTCCCCAAAGCATCTTGCTTCCAGCTCTTTGGGAAGCTAAGAAACAACTCGCTCTGCATTGGGCTCTTACAGCCTACCGGGAACATCCCTTACAAAGGGCTGTGAAACGCAGTTTCTTTGCAGGCCTGATCTGGCTGAAGTAGAACTTCTGCTCTGGGTGTGCTACATTGCCCTAGAGCTTCAAGGCACAAAGTGCTGAATTGTTTCCAAAGACAGAGATAGTCCCAAAGCATCTTGCTTCCAGCTCTTTGGGAAGCTAAGAAACAACTCGCTCTGCATTGGGCTCTTACAGCCTACCGGGAACATCCCTTACAAAGGGCTGTGAAACGCAGTTTCTTTGCAGGCCTGATCTGGCTGAAGTAGAACTTCTGCTGTGGGTGTGCTACATTGCCCTAGAGCTTCAAGGCACAAAGTGCTGAATTGTTTCAAAGACAGAGATAGTCCCCAAAGCATCTTGCTTCCAGCTCTTTGGGAAGCTAAGAAACAACTCGTTCTGCATTGGGCTCTTACAGCCTACCGGGAACATCCCTTACAAAGGGCTGTGAAACGCAGTTTCTTTGCAGGCCTGATCTGGCTGAAGTAGAACTTCTGCTGTGGGTGTGCTACATTGCCCTAGAGCTTCAAGGCACAAAGTGCTGAATTGTTTCCAAAGACAGAGATAGTCCCCAAAGCATCTTGCTTCCAGCTCTTTGGGAAGCTAAGAAACAACTCGTTCTGCATTGGGCTCTTACAGCCTACCGGGAACATCCCTTACAAAGGGCTGTGAAACGCAGTTTCTTTGCAGGCCTGATCTGGCTGAAGTAGAACTTCTGCTCTGGGTGTGCTACATTGCCCTAGAGCTTCAAGGCACAAAGTGCTGAATTGTTTCCAAAGACAGAGATAGTCCCCAAAGCATCTTGCTTCCAGCTCTTTGGGAAGCTAAGAAACAACTCGCTCTGCATTGGGCTCTTACAGCCTACCGGGAACATCCCTTACAAAGGGCTGTGAAACGCAGTTTCTTTGCAGGCCTGATCTGGCTGAAGTAGAACTTCTGCTGTGGGTGTGCTACATTGCCCTAGAGCTTCAAGGCACAAAGTGCTGAATTGTTTCCAAAGACAGAGATAGTCCCCAAAGCATCTTGCTTCCAGCTCTTTGGGAAGCTAAGAAACAACTCGCTCTGCATTGGGCTCTTACAGCCTACCGGGAACATCCCTTACAAAGGGGCTGTGAAACGCAGTTTCTTTGCAGGCCTGATCTGGCTGAAGTAGAACTTCTGCTGTGGGTGTGCTACATTGCCCTAGAGCTTCAAGGCACAAAGTGCTGAATTGTTTCCAAAGACAGAGATAGTCCCCAAAGCATCTTGCTTCCAGCTCTTTGGGAAGCTAAGAAACAACTCGTTCTGCATTGGGCTCTTACAGCCTACCGGGAACATCCCTTACAAAGGGCTGTGAAACGCAGTTTCTTTGCAGGCCTGATCTGGCTGAAGTAGAACTTCTGCTGTGGGTGTGCTACATTGCCCTAGAGCTTCAAGGCACAAAGTGCTGAATTGTTTCCAAAGACAGAGATAGTCCCCAAAGCATCTTGCTTCCAGCTCTTTGGGAAGCTAAGAAACAACTCGCTTCTGCATTGGGCTCTTACAGCCTACCGGGAACATCCCTTACAAAGGGCTGTGAAACGCAGTTTCTTTGCAGGCCTGATCTGGCTGAAGTAGAACTTCTGCTGTGGGTGTGCTACATTGCCCTAGAGCTTCAAGGCACAAAGTGCTGAATTGTTTCCAAAGACAGAGATAGTCCCCAAAGCATCTTGCTTCCAGCTCTTTGGGAAGCTAAGAAACAACTCGTTCTGCATTGGGCTCTTACAGCCTACCGGGAACATCCTTACAAAGGGCTGTGAAACGCAGTTTCTTTGCAGGCCTGATCTGGCTGAAGTAGAACTTCTGCTGTGGGTGTGCTACATTGCCCTAGAGCTTCAAGGCACAAAGTGCTGAATTGTTTCCAAAGACAGAGATAGTCCCCAAAGCATCTTGCTTCCAGCTCTTTGGGAAGCTAAGAAACAACTCGTTCTGCATTGGGCTCTTACAGCCTACCGGGAACATCCCTTACAAAGGGCTGTGAAACGCAGTTTCTTTGCAGGCCTGATCTGGCTGAAGTAGAACTTCTGCTGTGGGTGTGCTACATTGCCCTAGAGCTTCAAGGCACAAAGTGCTGAATTGTTTCCAAAGACAGAGATAGTCCCCAAAGCATCTTGCTTCCATCTCTTTGGGAAGCTAAGAAACAACTCGTTCTGCATTGGGCTCTTACAGCCTACCGGGAACATCCCTTACAAAGGGCTGTGAAACGCAGTTTCTTTGCAGGCCTGATCTGGCTGAAGTAGAACTTCTGCTGTGGGTGTGCTACATTGCCCTAGAGCTTCAAGGCACAAAGTGCTGAATTGTTTCCAAAGACAGAGATAGTCCCCAAAGCATCTTGCTTCCAGCTCTTTGGGAAGCTAAGAAACAACTCGCTCTGCATTGGGCTCTTACAGCCTACCGGGAACATCCCTTACAAAGGGCTGTGAAACGCAGTTTCTTTGCAGGCCTGATCTGGCTGAAGTAGAACTTCTGCTGTGGGTGTGCTACATTGCCCTAGAGCTTCAAGGCACAAAGTGCTGAATTGTTTCCAAAGACAGAGATAGTCCCCAAAGCATCTTGCTTCCAGCTCTTTGGGAAGCTAAGAAACAACTCGTTCTGCATTGGGCTCTTACAGCCTACCGGGAACATCCCTTACAAAGGGCTGTGAAACGCAGTTTCTTTGCAGGCCTGATCTGGCTGAAGTAGAACTTCTGCTGTGGGTGTGCTACATTGCCCTAGAGCTTCAAGGCACAAAGTGCTGAATTGTTTCCAAAGACAGAGATAGTCCCCAAAGCATCTTGCTTCCAGCTCTTTGGGAAGCTAAGAAACAACTCGTTCTGCATTGGGCTCTTACAGCCTACCGGGAACATCCCTTACAAAGGGCTGTGAAACGCAGTTTCTTTGCAGGCCTGATCTGGCTGAAGTAGAACTTCTGCTGTGGGTGTGCTACATTGCCCTAGAGCTTCAAGGCACAAAGTGCTGAATTGTTTCCAAAGACAGAGATAGTCCCCAAAGCATCTTGCTTCCAGCTCTTTGGGAAGCTAAGAAACAACTCGCTCTGCATTGGGCTCTTACAGCCTACCGGGAACATCCCTTACAAAGGGCTGTGAAACGCAGTTTCTTTGCAGGCCTGATCTGGCTGAAGTAGAACTTCTGCTGTGGGTGTGCTACATTGCCCTAGAGCTTCAAGGCACAAAGTGCTGAATTGTTTCCAAAGACAGAGATAGTCCCCAAAGCATCTTGCTTCCAGCTCTTTGGGAAGCTAAGAAACAACTCGATCTGCATTGGGCTCTTACAGCCTACCGGGAACATCCCTTACAAAGGGCTGTGAAACGCAGTTTCTTTGCAGGCCTTATCTGGCTGAAGTAGAACTTCTGCTGTGGGTGTGCTACATTGCCCTAGAGCTTCAAGGCACAAAGTGCTGAATTGTTTCCAAAGACAGAGATAGTCCCCAAAGCATCTTGCTTCCAGCTCTTTGGGAAGCTAAGAAACAACTCGTTCTGCATTGGGCTCTTACAGCCTACCGGGAACATCCCTTACAAAGGGCTGTGAAACGCAGTTTCTTTGCAGGCCTGATCTGGCTGAAGTAGAACTTCTGCTGTGGGTGTGCTACATTGCCCTAGAGCTTCAAGGCACAAAGTGCTGAATTGTTTCCAAAGACAGAGATAGTCCCCAAAGCATCTTGCTTCCAGCTCTTTGGGAAGCTAAGAAACAACTCGCTCTGCATTGGGCTCTTACAGCCTACCGGGAACATCCCTTACAAAGGGCTGTGAAACGCAGTTTCTTTGCAGGCCTGATCTGGCTGAAGTAGAACTTCTGCTTGGGTGTGCTACATTGCCCTAGAGCTTCAAGGCACAAAGTGCTGAATTGTTTCCAAAGACAGAGATAGTCCCCAAAGCATCTTGCTTCCAGCTCTTTGGGAAGCTAAGAAACAACTCGTTCTGCATTGGGCTCTTACAGCCTACCGGGAACATCCCTTACAAAGGCTGTGAAACGCAGTTTCTTTGCAGGCCTGATCTGGCTGAAGTAGAACTTCTGCTGTGGGTGTGCTACATTGCCCTAGAGCTTCAAGGCACAAAGTGCTGAATTGTTTCCAAAGACAGAGATAGTCCCCAAAGCATCTTGCTTCCAGCTCTTTGGGAAGCTAAGAAACAACTCGCTCTGCATTGGGCTCTTACAGCCTACCGGAACATCCCTTACAAAGGGCTGTGAAACGCAGTTTCTTTGCAGGCCTGATCTGGCTGAAGTAGAACTTCTGCTGTGGGTGTGCTACATTGCCCTAGAGCTTCAAGGCACAAAGTGCTGAATTGTTTCCAAAGACAGAGATAGTCCCCAAAGCATCTTGCTTCCAGCTCTTTGGGAAGCTAAGAAACAACTCGTTCTGCATTGGGCTCTTACAGCCTACCGGGAACATCCCTTACAAAGGGCTGTGAAACGCAGTTTCTTTGCAGGCCTGATCTGGCTGAAGTAGAACTTCTGCTGTGGGTGTGCTACATTGCCCTAGAGCTTCAAGGCACAAAGTGCTGAATTGTTTCCAAAGACAGAGATAGTCCCCAAAGCATCTTGCTTCCAGCTCTTTGGGAAGCTAAGAAACAACTCGCTTCTGCATTGGGCTCTTACAGCCTACCGGGAACATCCCTTACAAAGGGCTGTGAAACGCAGTTTCTTTGCAGGCCTGATCTGGCTGAAGTAGAACTTCTGCTGTGGGTGTGCTACATTGCCCTAGAGCTTCAAGGCACAAAGTGCTGAATTGTTTCCAAAGACAGAGATAGTCCCCCAAAGCATCTTGCTTCCAGCTCTTTGGGAAGCTAAGAAACAACTCGCTCTGCATTGGGCTCTTACAGCCTACCGGGAACATCCCTTACAAAGGGCTGTGAAACGCAGTTTCTTTGCAGGCCTGATCTGGCTGAAGTAGAACTTCTGCTGTGGGTTGTGCTACATTGCCCTAGAGCTTCAAGGCACAAAGTGCTGAATTGTTTCCAAAGACAGAGATAGTCCCCAAAGCATCTTGCTTCCAGCTCTTTGGGAAGCTAAGAAACAACTCGCTCTGCATTGGGCTCTTACAGCCTACCGGGAACATCCCTTACAAAGGGCTGTGAAACGCAGTTTCTTTGCAGGCCTGATCTGGCTGAAGTAGAACTTCTGCTGTGGGTGTGCTACATTGCCCTAGAGCTTCAAGGCACAAAGTGCTGAATTGTTTCCAAAGACAGAGATAGTCCCCAAAGCATCTTGCTTCCAGCTCTTTGGGAAGCTAAGAAACAACTCGCTCTGCATTGGGCTCTTACAGCCTACCGGGAACATCCCTTACAAAGGGCTGTGAAACGCAGTTTCTTTGCAGGCCTGATCTGGCTGAAGTAGAACTTCTGCTGTGGGTGTGCTACATTGCCCTAGAGCTTCAAGGCACAAAGTGCTGAATTGTTTCCAAAGACAGAGATAGTCCCCAAAGCATCTTGCTTCCAGCTCTTTGGGAAGCTAAGAAACAACTCGTTCTGCATTGGGCTCTTACAGCCTACCGGGAACATCCCTTACAAAGGGCTGTGAAACGCAGTTTCTTTGCAGGCCTGATCTGGCTGAAGTAGAACTTCTGCTGTGGGTGTGCTACATTGCCCTAGAGCTTCAAGGCACAAAGTGCTGATTGTTTCCAAAGACAGAGATAGTCCCCAAAGCATCTTGCTTCCAGCTCTTTGGGAAGCTAAGAAACAACTCGCTTCTGCATTGGGCTCTTACAGCCTACCGGGAACATCCCTTACAAAGGGCTGTGAAACGCAGTTTCTTTGCAGGCCTGATCTGGCTGAAGTAGAACTTCTGCTGTGGGTGTGCTACATTGCCCTAGAGCTTCAAGGCACAAAGTGCTGAATTGTTTCCAAAGACAGAGATAGTCCCCAAAGCATCTTGCTTCCAGCTCTTTGGGAAGCTAAGAAACAACTCGCTCTGCATTGGGCTCTTACAGCCTACCGGGAACATCCCTTACAAAGGGCTGTGAAACGCAGTTTCTTTGCAGGCCTGATCTGGCTGAAGTAGAACTTCTGCTGCTGGGTGTGCTACATTGCCCTAGAGCTTCAAGGCACAAAGTGCTGAATTGTTTCCAAAGACAGAGATAGTCCCAAAGCATCTTGCTTCCAGCTCTTTGGGAAGCTAAGAAACAACTCGTTCTGCATTGGGCTCTTACAGCCTACCGGGAACATCCCTTACAAAGGGCTGTGAAACGCAGTTTCTTTGCAGGCCTGATCTGGCTGAAGTAGAACTTCTGCTGTGGGTGTGCTACATTGCCCTAGAGCTTCAAGGCACAAAGTGCTGAATTGTTTCCAAAGACAGAGATAGTCCCCAAAGCATCTTGCTTCCAGCTCTTTGGAAGCTAAGAAACAACTCGCTCTGCATTGGGCTCTTACAGCCTACCGGGAACATCCCTTACAAAGGGCTGTGAAACGCAGTTTCTTTGCAGGCCTGATCTGGCTGAAGTAGAACTTCTGCTGTGGGTGTGCTACATTGCCCTAGAGCTTCAAGGCACAAAGTGCTGAATTGTTTCCAAAGACAGAGATAGTCCCCAAAGCATCTTGCTTCCAGCTCTTTGGGAAGCTAAGAAACAACTCGTTCTGCATTGGGCTCTTACAGCCTACCGGGAACATCCCTTACAAAGGGCTGTGAAACGCAGTTTCTTTGCAGGCCTGATCTGGCTGAAGTAGAACTTCTGCTGTGGGTGTGCTACATTGCCCTAGAGCTTCAAGGCACAAAGTGCTGAATTGTTTCCAAAGACAGAGATAGTCCCCAAAGCATCTTGCTTCCAGCTCTTTGGGAAGCTAAGAAACAACTCGCTCTGCATTGGGCTCTTACAGCCTACCGGGAACATCCCTTACAAAGGGCTGTGAAACGCAGTTTCTTTGCAGGCCTGATCTGGCTGAAGTAGAACTTCTGCTGTGGGTGTGCTACATTGCCCTAGAGCTTCAAGGCACAAAGTGCTGAATTGTTTCCAAAGACAGAGATAGTCCCCAAAGCATCTTGCTTCCAGCTCTTTGGGAAGCTAAGAAACAACTCGCTCTGCATTGGGCTCTTACAGCCTACCGGGAACATCCCTTACAAAGGGCTGTGAAACGCAGTTTCTTTGCAGGCCTGATCTGGCTGAAGTAGAACTTCTGCTGTGGGTGTGCTACATTGCCCTAGAGCTTCAAGGCACAAAGTGCTGAATTGTTTCCAAAGACAGAGATAGTCCCCAAAGCATCTTGCTTCCAGC
This sequence comes from Equus asinus, assembly GCF_041296235.1. Classification (NCBI taxonomy): domain Eukaryota; kingdom Metazoa; phylum Chordata; class Mammalia; order Perissodactyla; family Equidae; genus Equus; species Equus asinus. Next base: position 12,352 of record NW_027225235.1, read on the forward strand.
TCTTTGGGAAGCTAAGAAACAACTCGCTCTGCATTGGGCTCTTACAGCCTACCGGGAACATCCCTTACAAAGGGCTGTGAAACGCAGTTTCTTTGCAGGCCTGATCTGGCTGAAGTAGAACTTCTGCTGTGGGTGTGCTACATTGCCCTAGAGCTTCAAGGCACAAAGTGCTGAATTGTTTCCAAAGACAGAGATAGTCCCCAAAGCATCTTGCTTCCAGCTCTTTGGGAAGCTAAGAAACAACTCGCTCTGCATTGGGCTCTTACAGCCTACCGGGAACATCCCTTACAAAGGGCTGTGAAACGCAGTTTCTTTGCAGGCCTGATCTGGCTGAAGTAGAACTTCTGCTGTGGGTGTGCTACATTGCCCTAGAGCTTCAAGGCACAAAGTGCTGAATTGTTTCCAAAGACAGAGATAGTCCCCAAAGCATCTTGCTTCCAGCTCTTTGGGAAGCTAAGAAACAACTCGTTCTGCATTGGGCTCTTACAGCCTACCGGGAACATCCCTTACAAAGGGCTGTGAAACGCAGTTTCTTTGCAGGCCTGATCTGGCTGAAGTAGAACTTCTGCTGTGGGTGTGCTACATTGCCCTAGAGCTTCAAGGCACAAAGTGCTGAATTGTTTCCAAAGACAGAGATAGTCCCCAAAGCATCTTGCTTCCAGCTCTTTGGGAAGCTAAGAAACAACTCGCTCTGCATTGGGCTCTTACAGCCTACCGGGAACATCCCTTACAAAGGGCTGTGAAACGCAGTTTCTTTGCAGGCCTGATCTGGCTGAAGTAGAACTTCTGCTGTGGGTGTGCTACATTGCCCTAGAGCTTCAAGGCACAAAGTGCTGAATTGTTTCCAAAGACAGAGATAGTCCCCAAAGCATCTTGCTTCCAGCTCTTTGGGAAGCTAAGAAACAACTCGCTCTGCATTGGGCTCTTACAGCCTACCGGGAACATCCCTTACAAAGGGCTGTGAAACGCAGTTTCTTTGCAGGCCTGATCTGGCTGAAGTAGAACTTCTGCTGTGGGTGTGCTACATTGCCCTAGAGCTTCAAGGCACAAAGTGCTGAATTGTTTCCAAAGACAGAGATAGTCCCCAAAGCATCTTGCTTCCAGCTCTTTGGGAAGCTAAGAAACAACTCGTTCTGCATTGGGCTCTTACAGCCTACCGGGAACATCCCCTTACAAAGGGCTGTGAAACGCAGTTTCTTTGCAGGCCTGATCTGGCTGAAGTAGAACTTCTGCTGTGGGTGTGCTACATTGCCCTAGAGCTTCAAGGCACAAAGTGCTGAATTGTTTCCAAAGACAGAGATAGTCCCCAAAGCATCTTGCTTCCAGCTCTTTGGGAAGCTAAGAAACAACTCGCTCTGCATTGGGCTCTTACAGCCTACCGGGAACATCCCTTACAAAGGGCTGTGAAACGCAGTTTCTTTGCAGGCCTGATCTGGCTGAAGTAGAACTTCTGCTGTGGGTGTGCTACATTGCCCTAGAGCTTCAAGGCACAAAGTGCTGAATTGTTTCCAAAGACAGAGATAGTCCCCAAAGCATCTTGCTTCCAGCTCTTTGGGAAGCTAAGAAACAACTCGTTCTGCATTGGGCTCTTACAGCCTACCGGGAACATCCCTTACAAAGGGCTGTGAAACGCAGTTTCTTTGCAGGCCTGATCTGGCTGAAGTAGAACTTCTGCTGTGGGTGTGCTACATTGCCCTAGAGCTTCAAGGCACAAAGTGCTGAATTGTTTCCAAAGACAGAGATAGTCCCCAAAGCATCTTGCTTCCAGCTCTTTGGGAAGCTAAGAAACAACTCGCTCTGCATTGGGCTCTTACAGCCTACGGGAACATCCCTTACAAAGGGCTGTGAAACGCAGTTTCTTTTGCAGGCCTGATCTGGCTGAAGTAGAACTTCTGCTGCTGGGTGTGCTACATTGCCCTAGAGCTTCAAGGCACAAAGTGCTGAATTGTTTCCAAAGACAGAGATAGTCCCCAAAGCATCTTGCTTCCAGCTCTTTGGGAAGCTAAGAAACAACTCGTTCTGCATTGGGCTCTTACAGCCTACCGGGAACATCCCTTACAAAGGGCTGTGAAACGCAGTTTCTTTGCAGGCCTGATCTGGCTGAAGTAGAACTTCTGCTGTGGGTGTGCTACATTGCCCTAGAGCTTCAAGGCACAAAGTGCTGAATTGTTTCCAAAGACAGAGATAGTCCCCAAAGCATCTTGCTTCCAGCTCTTGGGAAGCTAAGAAACAACTCGCTCTGCATTGGGCTCTTACAGCCTACCGGGAACATCCCTTACAAAGGGCTGTGAAACGCAGTTTCTTTGCAGGCCTGATCTGGCTGAAGTAGAACTTCTGCTGTGGGTGTGCTACATTGCCTAGAGCTTCAAGGCACAAAGTGCTGAATTGTTTCCAAAGACAGAGATAGTCCCCAAAGCATCTTGCTTCCAGCTCTTTGGGAAGCTAAGAAACAACTCGTTCTGCATTGGGCTCTTACAGCCTACCGGGAACATCCCTTACAAAGGGCTGTGAAACGCAGTTTCTTTGCAGGCCTGATCTGGCTGAAGTAGAACTTCTGCTGTGGGTGTGCTACATTGCCCTAGAGCTTCAAGGCACAAAGTGCTGAATTGTTTCCAAAGACAGAGATAGTCCCCAAAGCATCTTGCTTCCAGCTCTTTGGGAAGCTAAGAAACAACTCGCTCTGCATTGGGCTCTTACAGCCTACCGGGAACATCCCTTACAAAGGGCTGTGAAACGCAGTTTCTTTGCAGGCCTGATCTGGCTGAAGTAGAACTTCTGCTGTGGGTGTGCTACATTGCCCTAGAGCTTCAAGGCACAAAGTGCTGAATTGTTTCCAAAGACAGAGATAGTCCCCAAAGCATCTTGCTTCCAGCTCTTTGGAAGCTAAGAAACAACTCGTTCTGCATTGGGCTCTTACAGCCTACCGGGAACATCCCTTACAAAGGGCTGTGAAACGCAGTTTCTTTGCAGGCCTGATCTGGCTGAAGTAGAACTTCTGCTGTGGGTGTGCTACATTGCCCTAGAGCTTCAAGGCACAAAGTGCTGAATTGTTTCCAAAGACAGAGATAGTCCCCAAAGCATCTTGCTTCCAGCTCTTTGGGAAGCTAAGAAACAACTCGCTCTGCATTGGGCTCTACAGCCTACCGGGAACATCCCTTACAAAGGGCTGTGAAACGCAGTTCTTTGCAGGCCTGATCTGGCTGAAGTAGAACTTCTGCTGTGGGTGTGCTACATTGCCCTAGAGCTTCAAGGCACAAAGTGCTGAATTGTTTCCAAAGACAGAGATAGTCCCCAAAGCATCTTGCTTCCAGCTCTTTGGGAAGCTAAGAAACAACTCGTTCTGCATTGGGCTCTTACAGCCTACCGGGAACATCCCTTACAAAGGGCTGTGAAACGCAGTTTCTTTGCAGGGCCTGATCTGGCTGAAGTAGAACTTCTGCTGTGGGGTGTGCTACATTGCCCTAGAGCTTCAAGGCACAAAGTGCTGAATTGTTTCCAAAGACAGAGATAGTCCCCAAAGCATCTTGCTTCCAGCTCTTTGGGAAGCTAAGAAACAACTCGCTCTGCATTGGGCTCTTACAGCCTACCGGGAACATCCCTTACAAAGGGCTGTGAAACGCAGTTTCTTTGCAGGCCTGATCTGGCTGAAGTAGAACTTCTGCTGTGGGTGTGCTACATTGCCCTAGAGCTTCAAGGCACAAAGTGCTGAATTGTTTCCAAAGACAGAGATAGTCCCCAAAGCATCTTGCTTCCAGCTCTTTGGGAAGCTAAGAAACAACTCGTTCTGCATTGGGCTCTTACAGCCTACCGGGAACATCCCTTACAAAGGGCTGTGAAACGCAGTTTCTTTGCAGGCCTGATCTGGCTGAAGTAGAACTTCTGCTGTGGGTGTGCTACATTGCCCTAGAGCTTCAAGGCACAAAGTGCTGAATTGTTTCCAAAGACAGAGATAGTCCCCAAAGCATCTTGCTTCCAGCTCTTTGGGAAGCTAAGAAACAACTCGTTCTGCATTGGGCTCTTACAGCCTACCGGGAACATCCCTTACAAAGGGCTGTGAAACGCAGTTTCTTTGCAGGCCTGATCTGGCTGAAGTAGAACTTCTGCTGTGGGTGTGCTACATTGCCCTAGAGCTTCAAGGCACAAAGTGCTGAATTGTTTCCAAAGACAGAGATAGTCCCCAAAGCATCTTGCTTCCAGCTCTTTGGGAAGCTAAGAAACAACTCGCTCTGCATTGGGCTCTTACAGCCTACCGGGAACATCCCTTACAAAGGGCTGTGAAACGCAGTTTCTTTGCAGGCCTGATCTGGCTGAAGTAGAACTTCTGCTGTGGGTGTGCTACATTGCCCTAGAGCTTCAAGGCACAAAGTGCTGAATTGTTTCCAAAGACAGAGATAGTCCCCAAAGCATCTTGCTTCCAGCTCTTTGGGAAGCTAAGAAACAACTCGTTCTGCATTGGGCTCTTACCAGCCTACCGGGAACATCCCTTACAAAGGGCTGTGAAACGCAGTTTCTTTGCAGGCCTGATCTGGCTGAAGTAGAACTTCTGCTGTGGGTGTGCTACATTGCCCTAGAGCTTCAAGGCACAAAGTGCTGAATTGTTTCCAAAGACAGAGATAGTCCCCCAAAGCATCTTGCTTCCAGCTCTTTGGGAAGCTAAGAAACAACTCGCTCTGCATTGGGCTCTTACAGCCTACCGGAACATCCCTTACAAAGGGCTGTGAAACGCAGTTTCTTTGCAGGCCTGATCTGGCTGAAGTAGAACTTCTGCTGTGGGTGTGCTACATTGCCCTAGAGCTTCAAGGCACAAAGTGCTGAATTGTTTCCAAAGACAGAGATAGTCCCCAAAGCATCTTGCTTCCAGCTCTTTGGGAAGCTAAGAAACAACTCGTTCTGCATTGGGCTCTTACAGCCTACCGGGAACATCCCTTACAAAGGGCTGTGAAACGCAGTTTCTTTTGCAGGCCTGATCTGGCTGAAGTAGAACTTCTGCTCGTGGGTGTGCTACATTGCCCTAGAGCTTCAAGGCACAAAGGCTGAATTGTTTCCAAAGACAGAGATAGTCCCCAAAGCATCTTGCTTCCAGCTCTTTGGGAAGCTAAGAAACAACTCGTTCTGCATTGGGCTCTTACAGCCTACCGGGAACATCCCTTACAAAGGGCTGTGAAACGCAGTTTCTTTGCAGGCCTGATCTGGCTGAAGTAGAACTTCTGCTGTGGGTGTGCTACATTGCCCTAGAGCTTCAAGGCACAAAGGGCTGAATTGTTCCAAAGACAGAGATAGTCCCCAAAGCATCTTGCTTCCAGCTCTTTGCGAAGCTAAGAAACAACTCGCTCTGCATTGGGCTCTTACAGCCTACCGGGAACATCCCTTACAAAGGGCTGTGAAACGCAGTTTCTTTGCAGGCCTGATCTGGCTGAAGTAGAACTTCTGCTGTGGGTGTGCTACATTGCCCTAGAGCTTCAAGGCACAAAGTGCTGAATTGTTTCCAAAGACAGAGATAGTCCCCAAAGCATCTTGCTTCCAGCTCTTTGGAAGCTAAGAAACAACTCGTTCTGCATTGGGCTCTTACAGCCTACCGGGAACATCCCTTACAAAGGGCTGTGAACGCAGTTTCTTTGCAGGCCTGATCTGGCTGAAGTAGAACTTCTGCTGTGGGTGTGCTACATTGCCCTAGAGCTTCAAGGCACAAAGGGCTGAATTGTTTCCAAAGACAGAGATAGTCCCCCAAAGCATCTTGCTTCCAGCTCTTGGGAAGCTAAGAAACAACTCGCTCTGCATTGGGCTCTTACAGCCTACCGGAACATCCCTTACAAAGGGCTGTGAAACGCAGGTTTCTTTGCAGGCCTGATCTGGCTGAAGTAGAACTTCTGCTGTGGGTGTGCTACATTGCCCTAGAGCTTCAAGGCACAAAGTGCTGAATTGTTTCCAAAGACAGAGATAGTCCCCAAAGCATCTTGCTTCCAGCTCTTTGGAAGCTAAGAAACAACTCGTTCTGCATTGGGCTCTTACAGCCTACCGGGAACATCCCTTACAAAGGGCTGTGAAACGCAGTTTCTTTGCAGGCCTGATCTGGCTGAAGTAGAACTTCTGCTGTGGGTGTGCTACATTGCCCTAGAGCTTCAAGGCACAAAGGGCTGAATTGTTTCCAAAGACAGAGATAGTCCCCAAAGCATCTTGCTTCCAGCTCTTTGGGAAGCTAAGAAACAACTCGCTCTGCATTGGCTCTTACAGCCTACCGGAACATCCCTTACAAAGGGCTGTGAAACCGCAGTTTCTTTGCAGGCCTGATCTGGCTGAAGTAGAACTTCTGCTGTGGGTGTGCTACATTGCCCTAGAGCTTCATGCACAAAGTGCTGAATTGTTCCAAAGACAGAGATAGTCCCCAAAGCATCTTGCTTCCAGCTTCTTTGGGAAGCTAAGAAAACAACTCGTCTCTGCATTGGGCTCTTACAGCCTACCGGGAACATCCCTTACAAAGGGCTGTGAAACGCAGTTTCTTTGCAGGCCTGATCTGGCTGAAGTAGAACTTCTGCTGTGGGTGTGCTACATTGCCCTAGAAAATCAAGGCACAAAGGGCTGAATTGTTT
>NW_027225236.1:0-18060 GCF_041296235.1 Equus asinus
ACTCGCTCTGCATTGGGCTCTTACAGCCTACCGGGAACATCCCTTACAAAGGGCTGTGAAACGCAGTTTCTTTGCAGGCCTGATCTGGCTGAAGTAGAACTTCTGCTCTGGGTGTGCTACATTGCCCTAGAGCTTCAAGGCACAAAGTGCTGAATTGTTTCCAAAGACAGAGATAGTCCCCAAAGCATCTTGCTTCCAGCTCTTTGGGAAGCTAAGAAACAACTCGTTCTGCATTGGGCTCTTACAGCCTACCGGGAACATCCCTTACAAAGGGCTGTGAAACGCAGTTTCTTTGCGGCCTGATCTGGCTGAAGTAGAACTTCTGCTGTGGGTGTGCTACATTGCCCTAGACCTTCAAGGCACAAAGTGCTGAATTGTTTCCAAAGACAGAGATAGTCCCCAAAGCATCTTGCTTCCAGCTCTTTGGGAACGCTAAGAAACAACTCGCTCTGCATTGGGCTCTTACAGCCTACCGGGAACATCCCTTACAAAGGGCTGTGAAACGCAGTTTCTTTGCAGGCCTTATCTGGCTGAAGTAGAACTTCTGCTGTGGGTGTGCTACATTGCCCTAGAGCTTCAAGGCACAAAGTGCTGAATTGTTTCCAAAGACAGAGATAGTCCCCAAAGCATCTTGCTTCAGCTCTTTGTGAAGCTAAGAAACAACTCGTTCTGCATTGGGCTCTTACAGCCTACCGGGAACAAACCTTACAAAGGGCTGTGAAACGCAGTTTCTTTGCAGGCCTGATCTGGCTGAAGTAGAACTTCTGCTGTGGGTGTGCTACATTGCCCTAGAGCTTCAAGGCACAAAGTGCTGAATTGTTTCCAAAGACAGAGATAGTCCCCAAAGCATCTTGCTTCCAGCTCTTTGGGAAGCTAAGAAACAACTCGTTCTGCATTGGGCTCTTACAGCCTACCGGGAACATCCTTACAAAGGGCTGTGAAACGCAGTTTCTTTGCAGGCCTGATCTGGCTGAAGTAGAACTTCTGCTGTGGGTGGGCTACATTTGCCCTAGAGCTTCAAGGCACAAACTGCTGAATTGTTTCCAAAAGACAGAGATAGGCCCCAAAGCATCTTGCTTCCATCTCTTTGGAAGCTAAGAAACAACTCGTTCTGCATTGGGTTCTTACAGCCTACCGGAACATCCCTTACAAAGGGCTGTGAAACGCAGTTTCTTTGCCGGCCTGATCTGGCTGAAGTAGAACTTCTGCTGTGGGTGTGCTACATTGCCCTAGAGCTTCAAGGCACAAAGTGCTGAATTGTTTCCAAAGACAGAGATAGTCCCCAAAGCATCTTGCTTCCAGCTCTTTGGAAGCTAAGAAACAACTCGTTCTGCATTGGGCTCTTACAGCCTACCGGGAAACATCCCTTACAAAGGGCTGTGAAACGCAGTGTCTTTGCCAGGCCTGATCTGGCTGAAGTAGAACTTCTGCTGTGGGTGTGCTACATTGCCCTAGAGCTTCAAGGCACAAAGTGCTGAATTGTTTCCAAAGACAGAGATAGTCCCCAAAGCATCTTGCTTCCAGCTCTTTGGGAAGCTAAGAAACAACTCGTTCTGCATTGGGCTCTTACAGCCTACCGGGAACATCCCTTACAAAGGGCTGTGAAACGCAGTTTCTTTGCAGGCCTGATCTGGCTGAAGTAGAACTTCTGCTGTGGGTGGGCTACATTGCCCTAGAGCTTCAAGGCACAAACTGCTGAATTGTTTCCAAAGACAGAGATAGTCCCCAAAGCATCTTGCTTCCATCTCTTTGGGAAGCTAAGAAACAACTCCTTCTGCATTGGGTTCTTACAGCCTACCGGGAACATCCCTTACAAAGGGCTGTGAAACGCAGTTTCTTTGCCGGCCTGATCTGGCTGAAGTAGAACTTCTGCTGTGGGTGTGCTACATTGCCCTAGAGCTTCAAGGCACAAAGTGCTGAATTGTTTCCAAAGACAGAGATAGTCCCCAAAGCATCTTGCTTCCAGCTCTTTGGGAAGCTAAGAAACAACTCGCTCTGCATTGGGCTCTTACAGCCTACCGGGAACATCCCTTACAAAGGGCTGTGAAACGCAGTTTCTTTGCAGGCCTGATCTGGCTGAAGTAGAACTTCTGCTCTGGGTGTGCTACATTGCCCTAGAGCTTCAAGGCACAAAGTGCTGAATTGTTTCCAAAGACAGAGATAGTCCCCAAAGCATCTTGCTTCCAGCTCTTTGGGAAGCTAAGAAACAACTCGTTCTGCATTGGGCTCTTACAGCCCTACCGGGAACATCCCTTACAAAGGGCTGTGAAACGCAGTTTCTTTGCAGGCCTGATCTGGCTGAAGTAGAACTTCTGCTGTGGGTGTGCTACATTGCCCTAGAGCTTCAAGGCACAAAGTGCTGAATTGTTTCCAAAGACAGAGATAGTCCCCAAAGCATCTTGCTTCCAGCTCTTTGGGAAGCTAAGAAACAACTCGTTCTGCATTGGGCTCTTACAGCCTACCGGGAACATCCCTTACAAAGGGCTGTGAAACGCAGTTTCTTTGCCGGCCTGATCTGGCTGAAGTAGAACTTCTGCTGTGGGTGTGCTACATTGCCCTAGAGCTTCAAGGCACAAAGTGCTGAATTGTTTCCAAAGACAGAGATAGTCCCCAAAGCATCTTGCTTCCAGCTCTTTGGGAAGCTAAGAAACAACTCGCTCTGCATTGGGCTCTTACAGCCTACCGGGAACATCCCTTACAAAGGGCTGTGAAACGCAGTTTCTTTGCAGGCCTGATCTGGCTGAAGTAGAACTTCTGCTGTGGGTGTGCTACATTGCCCTAGAGCTTCAAGGCACAAAGTGCTGAATTGTTTCCAAAGACAGAGATAGTCCCCAAAGCATCTTGCTTCCAGCTCTTTGGGAAGCTAAGAAACAACTCGTTCTGCATTGGGCTCTTACAGCCTACCGGGAACATCCCTTACAAAGGGCTGTGAAACGCAGTTTCTTTGCAGGCCTGATCTGGCTGAAGTAGAACTTCTGCTGTGGGTGTGCTACATTGCCCTAGAGCTTCAAGGCACAAAGTGCTGAATTGTTTCCAAAGACAGAGATAGTCCCCAAAGCATCTTGCTTCCAGCTCTTTGGGAAGCTAAGAAACAACTCGTTCTGCATTGGGCTCTTACAGCCTACCGGGAACATCCCTTACAAAGGGCTGTGAAACGCAGTTTCTTTGCAGGCCTGATCTGGCTGAAGTAGAACTTCTGCTGTGGGTGGGCTACATTGCCCTAGAGCTTCAAGGCACAAACTGCTGAATTGTTTCCAAAGACAGAGATAGTCCCCAAAGCATCTTGCTTCCATCTCTTTGGGAAGCTAAGAAACAACTCGTTCTGCATTGGGTTCTTACAGCCTACCGGGAACATCCCTTACAAAGGGCTGTGAAACGCAGTTTCTTTGCCGGCCTGATCTGGCTGAAGTAGAACTTCTGCTGTGGGGTGTGCTACATTGCCCTAGAGCTTCAAGGCACAAAGTGCTGAATTGTTTCCAAAGACAGAGATAGTCCCCAAAGCATCTTGCTTCCAGCTCTTTGGGAAGCTAAGAAACAACTCGTTCTGCATTGGGCTCTTACAGCCTACCGGGAACATCCCTTACAAAGGGCTGTGAAACGCAGTTTCTTTGCAGGCCTGATCTGGCTGAAGTAGAACTTCTGCTGTGGGTGTGCTACATTGCCCTAGAGCTTCAAGGCACAAAGTGCTGAATTGTTTCCAAAGACAGAGATAGTCCCCAAAGCATCTTGCTTCCAGCTCTTTGGGAAGCTAAGAAACAACTCGTTCTGCATTGGGCTCTTACAGCCTACCGGGAACAATCCTTACAAAGGGCTGTGAAACGCAGTTTCTTTGCAGGCCTGATCTGGCTGAAGTAGAACTTCTGCTGTGGGTGTGCTACATTGCCCTAGAGCTTCAAGGCACAAAGTGCTGAATTGTTTCCAAAGACAGAGATAGTCCCCAAAGCATCTTGCTTCCAGCTCTTTGGGAAGCTAAGAAACAACTCGCTTCTGCATTGGGCTCTTACAGCCTACCGGGAACATCCCTTACAAAGGGGCTGTGAAACGCAGTTTCTTTGCAGGCCTGATCTGGCTGAAGTAGAACTTCTGCTGTGGGTGTGCTACATTGCCCTAGAGCTTCAAGGCACAAAGTGCTGAATTGTTTCCAAAGACAGAGATAGTCCCCAAAGCATCTTGCTTCCAGCTCTTTGGGAAGCTAAGAAACAACTCGTTCTGCATTGGGTTCTTACAGCCTACCGGGAACATCCCTTACAAAGGGCTGTGAAACGCAGTTTCTTTGCAGGCCTGATCTGGCTGAAGTAGAACTTCTGCTGTGGGTGTGCTACATTGCCCTAGAGCTTCAAGGCACAAAGTGCTGAATTGTTTCCAAAGACAGAGATAGTCCCCAAAGCATCTTGCTTCCAGCTCTTTGGGAAGCTAAGAAACAACTCGCTCTGCATTGGGCTCTTACAGCCTACCGGGAACATCCCTTACAAAGGGCTGTGAAACGCAGTTTCTTGCAGGCCTGATCTGGCTGAAGTAGAACTTCTGCTGTGGGTGTGCTACATTGCCCTAGAGCTTCAAGGCACAAAGTGCTGAATTGTTTCCAAAGACAGAGATAGTCCCCAAAGCATCTTGCTTCCAGCTCTTTGGGAAGCTAAGAAACAACTCGTTCTGCATTGGGTTCTTACAGCCTACCGGGAACATCCCTTACAAAGGGCTGTGAAACGCAGTTTCTTTGCCGGCCTGATCTGGCTGAAGTAGAACTTCTGCTGTGGGTGTGCTACATTGCCCTAGAGCTTCAAGGCACAAAGTGCTGAATTGTTTCCAAAGACAGAGATAGTCCCCAAAGCATCTTGCTTCCAGCTCTTTGGGAAGCTAAGAAACAACTCGCTCTGCATTGGGCTGTTACAGCCTACCGGGAACATCCCTTACAAAGGGCTGTGAAACGCAGTTTCTTTGCAGGCCTGATCTGGCTGAAGTAGAACTTCTGCTGTGGGTGTGCTACATTGCCCTAGAGCTTCAAGGCACAAAGTGCTGAATTGTTTCCAAAGACAGAGATAGTCCCCAAAGCATCTTGCTTCCAGCTCTTTGGGAAGCTAAGAAACAACTCGTTCTGCATTGGGCTCTTACAGCCTACCGGGAACATCCCTTACAAAGGGCTGTGAAACGCAGTTTCTTTGCAGGCCTGATCTGGCTGAAGTAGAACTTCTGCTGTGGGTGTGCTACATTGCCCTAGAGCTTCAAGGCACAAAGTGCTGAATTGTTTCCAAAGACAGAGATAGTCCACAAAGCATCTTGCTTCCAGCTCTTTGGGAAGCTAAGAAACAACTCGTTCTGCATTGGGCTCTTACAGCCTACCGGGAACATCCCTTACAAAGGGCTGTGAAACGCAGTTTCTTTGCAGGCCTGATCTGGCTGAAGTAGAACTTCTGCTGTGGGTGGGCTACATTGCCCTAGAGCTTCAAGCACAAACTGCTGAATTGTTTCCAAAGACAGAGATAGTCCCCAAAGCATCTTGCTTCCATCTCTTTGGGAAGCTAAGAAACAACTCGTTCTGCATTGGGTTCTTACAGCCTACCGGGAACATCCCTTACAAAGGGCTGTGAAACGCAGTTTCTTTGCCGGCCTGATCTGGCTGAAGTAGAACTTCTGCTGTGGGTGTGCTACATTGCCCTAGAGCTTCAAGGCACAAAGTGCTGAATTGTTTCCAAAGACAGAGATAGTCCCCAAAGCATCTTGCTTCCAGCTCTTTGGGAAGCTAAGAAACAACTCGCTCTGCATTGGGCTCTTACAGCCTACCGGGAACATCCCTTACAAAGGGCTGTGAAACGCAGTTTCTTTGCAGGCCTGATCTGGCTGAAGTAGAACTTCTGCTGTGGGTGTGCTACATTGCCCTAGAGCTTCAAGGCACAAAGTGCTGAATTGTTTCCAAAGACAGAGATAGTCCCCAAAGCATCTTGCTTCCAGCTCTTTGGGAAGCTAAGAAACAACTCGTTCTGCATTGGGCTCTTACAGCCTACCGGGAACAAATCTTACAAAGGGCTGTGAAACGCAGTTTCTTTGCAGGCCTGATCTGGCTGAAGTAGAACTTCTGCTGTGGGTGTGCTACATTGCCCTAGAGCTTCAAGGCACAAAGTGCTGAATTGTTCCAAAGACAGAGATAGTCCCCAAAGCATCTTGCTTCCAGCTCTTTGGGAAGCTAAGAAACAACTCGTTCTGCATTGGGCTCTTACAGCCTACCGGGAACATCCCTTACAAAGGGCTGTGAAACGCAGTTTCTTTGCAGGCCTGATCTGGCTGAAGTAGAACTTCTGCTGTGGGTGGGCTACATTGCCCTAGAGCTTCAAGGCACAAACTGCTGAATTGTTTCCAAAGACAGAGATAGGCCCCAAAGCATCTTGCTTCCATCTCTTTGGGAAGCTAAGAAACAACTCGTTCTGCATTGGGTTCTTACAGCCTACCGGGAACATCCCTTACAAAGGGCTGTGAAACGCAGTTTCTTTGCAGCCTGATCTGGCTGAAGTAGAACTTCTGCTGTGGGTGTGCTACATTGCCCTAGAGCTTCAAGGCACAAAGTGCTGAATTGTTTCCAAAGACAGAGATAGTCCCCAAAGCATCTTGCTTCCAGCTCTTTGGGAAGCTAAGAAACAACTCGCTCTGCATTGGGCTCTTACAGCCTACCGGGAACATCCCTTACAAAGGGCTGTGAAACGTAGTTTCTTTGCAGCCTGATCTGGCTGAAGTAGAACTTCTGCTGTGGGTGTGCTACATTGCCCTAGAGCTTCAAGGCACAAAGTGCTGAATTGTTTCCAAAGACAGAGATAGTCCCCAAAGCATCTTGCTTCCAGCTCTTTGGGAAGCTAAGAAACAACTCGTTCTGCATTGGGTTCTTACAGCCTACCGGGAACATCCCTTACAAAGGGCTGTGAAACGCAGTTTCTTTGCCGGCCTGATCTGGCTGAAGTAGAACTTCTGCTGTGGGTGTGCTACATTGCCCTAGAGCTTCAAGGCACAAAGTGCTGAATTGTTTCCAAAGACAGAGATAGTCCCCAAAGCATCTTGCTTCCAGCTCTTTGGGAAGCTAAGAAACAACTCGCTCTGCATTGGGCTGTTACAGCCTACCGGGAACATCCCTTACAAAGGGCTGTGAAACGCAGTTTCTTTGCAGGCCTGATCTGGCTGAAGTAGAACTTCTGCTGTGGGTGTGCTACATTGCCCTAGAGCTTCAAGGCACAAAGTGCTGAATTGTTTCCAAAGACAGAGATAGTCCCCAAAGCATCTTGCTTCCAGCTCTTTGGGAAGCTAAGAAACAACTCGTTCTGCATTGGGCTCTTACAGCCTACCGGGAACATCCCTTACAAAGGGCTGTGAAACGCAGTTTCTTTGCAGGCCTGATCTGGCTGAAGTAGAACTTCTGCTGTGGGTGTGCTACATTGCCCTAGAGCTTCAAGGCACAAAGTGCTGAATTGTTTCCAAAGACAGAGATAGTCCACAAAGCATCTTGCTTCCAGCTCTTTGGGAAGCTAAGAAACAACTCGTTCTGCATTGGGCTCTTACAGCCTACCGGGAACATCCCTTACAAAGGGCTGTGAAACGCAGTTTCTTTGCAGGCCTGATCTGGCTGAAGTAGAACTTCTGCTGTGGGTGGGCTACATTGCCCTAGAGCTTCAAGGCACAAACTGCTGAATTGTTTCCAAAGACAGAGATAGTCCCCAAAGCATCTTGCTTCCATCTCTTTGGGAAGCTAAGAAACAACTCGTTCTGCATTGGGTTCTTACAGCCTACCGGGAACATCCCTTACAAAGGGCTGTGAAACGCAGTTTCTTTGCCGGCCTGATCTGGCTGAAGTAGAACTTCTGCTGTGGGTGTGCTACATTGCCCTAGAGCTTCAAGGCACAAAGTGGCTGAATTGTTTCCAAAGACAGAGATAGTCCCCAAAGCATCTTGCTTCCAGCTCTTTGGGAAGCTAAGAAACAACTCGCTCTGCATTGGGCTCTTACAGCCTACCGGGAACATCCCTTACAAAGGGCTGTGAAACGCAGTTTCTTTGCAGGCCTGATCTGGCTGAAGTAGAACTTCTGCTCTGGGTGTGCTACATTGCCCTAGAGCTTCAAGGCACAAAGTGCTGAATTGTTTCCAAAGACAGAGATAGTCCCCAAAGCATCTTGCTTCCAGCTCTTTGGGAAGCTAAGAAACAACTCGTTCTGCATTGGGCTCTTACAGCCTACCGGGAACAATCCTTACAAAGGGCTGTGAAACGCAGTTTCTTTGCAGGCCTGATCTGGCTGAAGTAGAACTTCTGCTGTGGGTGTGCTACATTGCCCTAGAGCTTCAAGGCACAAAGTGCTGAATTGTTTCCAAAGACAGAGATAGTCCACAAAGCATCTTGCTTCCAGCTCTTTGGGAAGCTAAGAAACAACTCGCTTCTGCATTGGGCTCTTACAGCCTACCGGGAACATCCCTTACAAAGGGCTGTGAAACGCAGTTTCTTTGCAGGCCTGATCTGGCTGAAGTAGAACTTCTGCTGTGGGTGGGCTACATTGCCCTAGAGCTTCAAGGCACAAACTGCTGAATTGTTTCCAAAGACAGAGATAGGCCCCAAAGCATCTTGCTTCCATCTCTTTGGGAAGCTAAGAAACAACTCGTTCTGCATTGGGTTCTTACAGCCTACCGGGAACATCCCTTACAAAGGGCTGTGAAACGCAGTTTCTTTGCCAGCCTGATCTGGCTGAAGTAGAACTTCTGCTGTGGGTGTGCTACATTGCCCTAGAGCTTCAAGGCACAAAGTGCTGAATTGTTTCCAAAGACAGAGATAGTCCCCAAAGCATCTTGCTTCCAGCTCTTTGGGAAGCTAAGAAACAACTCGCTCTGCATTGGGCTCTTACAGCCTACCGGGAACATCCCTTACAAAGGGCTGTGAAACGTAGTTTCTTTGCAGCCTGATCTGGCTGAAGTAGAACTTCTGCTGTGGGTGTGCTACATTGCCCTAGAGCTTCAAGGCACAAAGTGCTGAATTGTTTCCAAAGACAGAGATAGTCCCCAAAGCATCTTGCTTCCAGCTCTTTGGGAAGCTAAGAAACAACTCGTTCTGCATTGGGTTCTTACAGCCTACCGGGAACATCCTTACAAAGGGCTGTGAAACGCAGTTTCTTTGCCGGCCTGATCTGGCTGAAGTAGAACTTCTGCTGTGGGTGTGCTACATTGCCCTAGAGCTTCAAGGCACAAAGTGTGAATTGTTTCCAAAGACAGAGATAGTCCCCAAAGCATCTTGCTTCCAGCTCTTTGGGAAGCTAAGAAACAACTCGCTCTGCATTGGGCTGTTACAGCCTACCGGGAACATCCCTTACAAAGGGCTGTGAAACGCAGTTTCTTTGCAGGCCTGATCTGGCTGAAGTAGAACTTCTGCTGTGGGTGTGCTACATTGCCCTAGAGCTTCAAGGCACAAAGTGCTGAATTGTTTCCAAAGACAGAGATAGTCCCCAAAGCATCTTGCTTCCAGCTCTTTGGGAAGCTAAGAAACAACTCGTTCTGCATTGGGCTCTTACAGCCTACCGGGAACATCCCTTACAAAGGGCTGTGAAACGCAGTTTCTTTGCAGGCCTGATCTGGCTGAAGTAGAACTTCTGCTGTGGGTGTGCTACATTGCCCTAGAGCTTCAAGGCACAAAGTGCTGAATTGTTTCCAAAGACAGAGATAGTCCACAAAGCATCTTGCTTCCAGCTCTTTGGGAAGCTAAGAAACAACTCGTTCTGCATTGGGCTCTTACAGCCTACCGGGAACATCCCTTACAAAGGGCTGTGAAACGCAGTTTCTTTGCAGGCCTGATCTGGCTGAAGTAGAACTTCTGCTGTGGGTGGGCTACATTGCCCTAGAGCTTCAAGGCACAAACTGCTGAATTGTTTCCAAAGACAGAGATAGTCCCCAAAGCATCTTGCTTCCATCTCTTTGGGAAGCTAAGAAACAACTCGTTCTGCATTGGGTTCTTACAGCCTACCGGGAACATCCCTTACAAAGGGCTGTGAAACGCAGTTTCTTTGCAGGCCTGATCTGGCTGAAGTAGAACTTCTGCTGTGGGTGTGCTACATTGCCCTAGAGCTTCAAGGCACAAAGTGGCTGAATTGTTTCCAAAGACAGAGATAGTCCCCAAAGCATCTTGCTTCCAGCTCTTTGGGAAGCTAAGAAACAACTCGCTCTGCATTGGGCTCTTACAGCCTACCGGGAACATCCCTTACAAAGGGCTGTGAAACGCAGTTTCTTTGCAGGCCTGATCTGGCTGAAGTAGAACTTCTGCTCTGGGTGTGCTACATTGCCCTAGAGCTTCAAGGCACAAAGTGCTGAATTGTTTCCAAAGACAGAGATAGTCCCCAAAGCATCTTGCTTCCAGCTCTTTGGGAAGCTAAGAAACAACTCGCTCTGCATTGGGCTCTTACAGCCTACCGGGAACAAATCCTTACAAAGGGCTGTGAAACGCAGTTTCTTTGCAGGCCTGATCTGGCTGAAGTAGAACTTCTGCTGTGGGTGTGCTACATTGCCCTAGAGCTTCAAGGCACAAAGTGCTGAATTGTTTCCAAAGACAGAGATAGTCCCCAAAGCATCTTGCTTCCAGCTCTTTGGGAAGCTAAGAAACAACTCGTTCTGCATTGGGCTCTTACAGCCTACCGGGAACATCCCTTACAAAGGGCTGTGAAACGCAGTTTCTTTGCAGGCCTGATCTGGCTGAAGTAGAACTTCTGCTGTGGGTGTGCTACATTGCCCTAGAGCTTCAAGGCACAAAGTGCTGAATTGTTTCCAAAGACAGAGATAGTCCCCAAAGCATCTTGCTTCCAGCTCTTTGGGAAGCTAAGAAACAACTCGTTCTGCATTGGGCTCTTACAGCCTACCGGGAACATCCCTTACAAAGGGCTGTGAAACGCAGTTTCTTTGCAACCTGATCTGGCTGAAGTAGAACTTCTGCTGTGGGTGTGCTACATTGCCCTAGAGCTTCAAGGCACAAAGTGCTGAATTGTTTCCAAAGACAGAGATAGTCCCCAAAGCATCTTGCTTCCAGCTCTTTGGGAAGCTAAGAAACAACTCGTTCTGCATTGGGCTCTTACAGCCTACCGGGAACATCCCTTACAAAGGGCTGTGAAACGCAGTTTCTTTGCAGGCCTGATCTGGCTGAAGTAGAACTTCTGCTGTGGGTGTGCTACATTGCCCTAGAGCTTCAAGGCACAAAGTGCTGAATTGTTTCCAAAGACAGAGATAGTCCCCAAAGCATCTTGCTTCCAGCTCTTTGGGAAGCTAAGAAACAACTCGCTCTGCATTGGGCTCTTACAGCCTACCGGGAACATCCCTTACAAAGGGCTGTGAAACGCAGTTTCTTTGCAGGCCTGATCTGGCTGAAGTAGAACTTCTGCTGTGGGTGTGCTACATTGCCCTAGAGCTTCAAGGCACAAAGTGCTGAATTGTTTCCAAAGACAGAGATAGTCCCCAAAGCATCTTGCTTCCAGCTCTTTGGGAAGCTAAGAAACAACTCGCTCTGCATTGGGCTCTTACAGCCTACCGGGAACATCCCTTACAAAGGGCTGTGAAACGCAGTTTCTTTGCAGGCCTGATCTGGCTGAAGTAGAACTTCTGCTGTGGGTGGGCTACATTGCCCTAGAGCTTCAAGGCACAAAGTGCTGAATTGTTTCCAAAGACAGAGATAGTCCCCAAAGCATCTTGCTTCCAGCTCTTTGGAAGCTAAGAAACAACTCGCTCTGCATTGGGCTCTTACAGCCTACCGGGAACATCCCTTACAAAGGGCTGTGAAACGCAGTTTCTTTGCAGGCCTGATCTGGCTGAAGTAGAACTTCTGCTGTGGGTGTGCTACATTGCCCTAGAGCTTCAAGGCACAAAGTGCTGAATTGTTTCCAAAGACAGAGATAGTCCCCAAAGCATCTTGCTTCCAGCTCTTTGGGAAGCTAAGAAACAACTCGTTCTGCATTGGGCTCTTACAGCCTACCGGGAACATCCCTTACAAAGGGCTGTGAAACGCAGTTTCTTTGCAGGCCTGATCTGGCTGAAGTAGAACTTCTGCTGTGGGTGTGCTACATTGCCCTAGAGCTTCAAGGCACAAAGTGCTGAATTGTTTCCAAAGACAGAGATAGTCCCCAAAGCATCTTGCTTCCAGCTCTTTGGGAAGCTAAGAAACAACTCGCTCTGCATTGGGCTCTTACAGCCTACCGGGAACATCCCTTACAAAGGGCTGTGAAACGCAGTTTCTTTGCAGGCCTGATCTGGCTGAAGTAGAACTTCTGCTGTGGGTGTGCTACATTGCCCTAGAGCTTCAAGGCACAAAGTGCTGAATTGTTTCCAAAGACAGAGATAGTCCCCAAAGCATCTTGCTTCCAGCTCTTTGGGAAGCTAAGAAACAACTCGCTTCTGCATTGGGCTCTTACAGCCTACCGGGAACATCCCTTACAAAGGGCTGTGAAACGCAGTTTCTTTGCAGGCCTGATCTGGCTGAAGTAGAACTTCTGCTGTGGGTGTGCTACATTGCCCTAGAGCTTCAAGGCACAAAGTGCTGAATTGTTTCCAAAGACAGAGATAGTCCCCAAAGCATCTTGCTTCCAGCTCTTTGGGAAGCTAAGAAACAACTCGCTCTGCATTGGGCTCTTACAGCCTACCGGGAACATCCCTTACAAAGGGCTGTGAAACGCAGTTTCTTTGCAGGCCTGATCTGGCTGAAGTAGAACTTCTGCTGTGGGTGTGCTACATTGCCCTAGAGCTTCAAGGCACAAAGTGCTGAATTGTTTCCAAAGACAGAGATAGTCCCCAAAGCATCTTGCTTCCAGCTCTTTGGGAAGCTAAGAAACAACTCGCTCTGCATTGGGCTCTTACAGCCTACCGGGAACATCCCTTACAAAGGGCTGTGAAACGCAGTTTCTTTGCAGGCCTGATCTGGCTGAAGTAGAACTTCTGCTGTGGGTGGGCTACATTGCCCTAGAGCTTCAAGGCACAAAGTGCTGAATTGTTTCCAAAGACAGAGATAGTCCCCAAAGCATCTTGCTTCCAGCTCTTTGGGAAGCTAAGAAACAACTCGTTCTGCATTGGGCTCTTACAGCCTACCGGGAACATCCCTTACAAAGGGCTGTGAAACGCAGTTTCTTTGCAGGCCTGATCTGGCTGAAGTAGAACTTCTGCTGTGGGTGTGCTACATTGCCCCTAGAGCTTCAAGGCACAAAGTGCTGAATTGTTTCCAAAGACAGAGATAGTCCCCAAAGCATCTTGCTTCCAGCTCTTTGGGAAGCTAAGAAACAACTCGCTCTGCATTGGGCTCTTACAGCCTACCGGGAACATCCCTTACAAAGGGCTGTGAAACGCAGTTTCTTTGCAGGCCTGATCTGGCTGAAGTAGAACTTCTGCTGTGGGTGTGCTACATTGCCCTAGAGCTTCAAGGCACAAAGTGCTGAATTGTTTCCAAAGACAGAGATAGTCCCCAAAGCATCTTGCTTCCAGCTCTTTGGGAAGCTAAGAAACAACTCGCTCTGCATTGGGCTCTTACAGCCTACCGGGAACATCCCTTACAAAGGGCTGTGAAACGCAGTTTCTTTGCAGCCTGATCTGGCTGAAGTAGAACTTCTGCTCTGGGTGTGCTAGCATTGCCCTAGAGCTTCAAGGCACAAAGTGCTGAATTGTTTCCAAAGACAGAGATAGTCCCCAAAGCATCTTGCTTCCAGCTCTTTGGGAAGCTAAGAAACAACTCGTTCTGCATTGGGTTCTTACAGCCTACCGGGAACATCCCTTACAAAGGGCTGTGAAACGCAGTTTCTTTGCCGGCCTGATCTGGCTGAAGTAGAACTTCTGCTGTGGGTGTGCTACATTGCCCTAGAGCTTCAAGGCACAAAGTGCTGAATTGTTTCCAAAGACAGAGATAGTCCCCAAAGCATCTTGCTTCCAGCTCTTTGGGAAGCTAAGAAACAACTCGCTCTGCATTGGGCTCTTACAGCCTACCGGGAACATCCCTTACAAAGGGCTGTGAAACGCAGTTTCTTTGCAGGCCTGATCTGGCTGAAGTAGAACTTCTGCTGTGGGTGTGCTACATTGCCCTAGAGCTTCAAGGCACAAAGTGCTGAATTGTTTCCAAAGACAGAGATAGTCCCCAAAGCATCTTGCTTCCAGCTCTTTGGGAAGCTAAGAAACAACTCGTTCTGCATTGGGCTCTTACAGCCTACCGGGAACAAACCCTTACAAAGGGCTGTGAAACGCAGTTTCTTTGCAGGCCTGATCTGGCTGAAGTAGAACTTCTGCTGTGGGTGTGCTACATTGCCCTAGAGCTTCAAGGCACAAAGTGCTGAATTGTTTCCAAAGACAGAGATAGTCCCCAAAGCATCTTGCTTCCAGCTCTTTGGGAAGCTAAGAAACAACTCGTTCTGCATTGGGCTCTTACAGCCTACCGGGAACATCCCTTACAAAGGGCTGTGAAACGCAGTTTCTTTGCAGGCCTGATCTGGCTGAAGTAGAACTTCTGCTGTGGGTGGGCTACATTGCCCTAGAGCTTCAAGGCACAAACTGCTGAATTGTTTCCAAAGACAGAGATAGTCCCCAAAGCATCTTGCTTCCATCTCTTTGGGAAGCTAAGAAACAACTCGTTCTGCATTGGGTTCTTACAGCCTACCGGGAACATACCTTACAAAGGGCTGTGAAACGCAGTTTCTTTGCCGGCCTGATCTGGCTGAAGTAGAACTTCTGCTGTGGGTGTGCTACATTGCCCTAGAGCTTCAAGGCACAAAGTGCTGAATTGTTTCCAAAGACAGAGATAGTCCCCAAAGCATCTTGCTTCCAGCTCTTTGGGAAGCTAAGAAACAACTCGCTCTGCATTGGGCTCTTACAGCCTACCGGGAACATCCCTTACAAAGGGCTGTGAAACGCAGTTTCTTTGCAGCCTGATCTGGCTGAAGTAGAACTTCTGCTGTGGGTGTGCTACATTGCCCTAGAGCTTCAAGGCACAAAGTGCTGAATTGTTTCCAAAGACAGAGATAGTCCCCAAAGCATCTTGCTTCCAGCTCTTTGGGAAGCTAAGAAACAACTCGTTCTGCATTGGGTTCTTACAGCCTACCGGGAACATCCCTTACAAAGGGCTGTGAAACGCAGTTTCTTTGCAGGCCTGATCTGGCTGAAGTAGAACTTCTGCTGTGGGTGTGCTACATTGCCCTAGAGCTTCAAGGCACAAAGTGCTGAATTGTTTCCAAAGACAGAGATAGTCCCCAAAGCATCTTGCTTCCAGCTCTTTGGGAAGCTAAGAAACAACTCGCTCTGCATTGGGCTCTTACAGCCTACCGGGAACATCCCTTACAAAGGGCTGTGAAACGCAGTTTCTTTGCAGGCCTGATCTGGCTGAAGTAGAACTTCTGCTGTGGGTGTGCTACATTGCCCTAGAGCTTCAAGGCACAAAGTGCTGAATTGTTTCCAAAGACAGAGATAGTCCCCAAAGCATCTTGCTTCCAGCTCTTTGGGAAGCTAAGAAACAACTCGCTCTGCATTGGGCTCTTACAGCCTACCGGGAACATCCCTTACAAAGGGCTGTGAAACGCAGTTTCTTTGCAGGCCTGATCTGGCTGAAGTAGAACTTCTGCTGTGGGTGTGCTACATTGCCCTAGAGCTTCAAGGCACAAAGTGCTGAATTGTTTCCAAAGACAGAGATAGTCCACAAAGCATCTTGCTTCCAGCTCTTTGGGAAGCTAAGAAACAACTCGTTCTGCATTGGGCTCTTACAGCCTACCGGGAACATCCCTTACAAAGGGCTGTGAAACGCAGTTTCTTTGCAGGCCTGATCTGGCTGAAGTAGAACTTCTGCTGTGGGTGGGCTACATTGCCCTAGAGCTTCAAGGCACAAACTGCTGAATTGTTTCCAAAGACAGAGATAGTCCCCAAAGCATCTTGCTTCCATCTCTTTGGGAAGCTAAGAAACAACTCGTTCTGCATTGGGTTCTTACAGCCTACCGGGAACATCCCTTACAAAGGGCTGTGAAACGCAGTTTCTTTGCCGGCCTGATCTGGCTGAAGTAGAACTTCTGCTGTGGGTGTGCTACATTGCCCTAGAGCTTCAAGGCACAAAGTGCTGAATTGTTTCCAAAGACAGAGATAGTCCCCAAAGCATCTTGCTTCCAGCTCTTTGGGAAGCTAAGAAACAACTCGCTCTGCATTGGGCTCTTACAGCCTACCGGGAACATCCCTTACAAAGGGCTGTGAAACGCAGTTTCTTTGCAGGCCTGATCTGGCTGAAGTAGAACTTCTGCTGTGGGTGTGCTACATTGCCCTAGAGCTTCAAGGCACAAAGTGCTGAATTGTTTCCAAAGACAGAGATAGTCCCCAAAGCATCTTGCTTCCAGCTCTTTGGGAAGCTAAGAAACAACTCGTTCTGCATTGGGCTCTTACAGCCTACCGGGGAACATCCCTTACAAAGGGCTGTGAAACGCAGTTTCTTTGCAGGCCTGATCTGGCTGAAGTAGAACTTCTGCTGTGGGTGTGCTACATTGCCCTAGAGCTTCAAGGCACAAAGTGCTGAATTGTTTCCAAAGACAGAGATAGTCCCCAAAGCATCTTGCTTCCAGCTCTTTGGGAAGCTAAGAAACAACTCGCTCTGCATTGGGCTCTTACAGCCTACCGGGAACATCCCTTACAAAGGGCTGTGAAACGTAGTTTCTTTGCAGCCTGATCTGGCTGAAGTAGAACTTCTGCTGTGGGTGTGCTACATTGCCCTAGAGCTTCAAGGCACAAAGTGCTGAATTGTTTCCAAAGACAGAGATAGTCCCCAAAGCATCTTGCTTCCAGCTCTTTGGGAAGCTAAGAAACAACTCGCTCTGCATTGGGCTCTTACAGCCTACCGGGAACATCCCTTACAAAGGGCTGTGAAACGCAGTTTCTTTGCAGGCCTTATCTGGCTGAAGTAGAACTTCTGCTATGGGTGTGCTACATTGCCCTAGAGCTTCAAGGCACAAAGTGCTGAATTGTTTCCAAAGACAGAGATAGTCCCCAAAGCATCTTGCTTCCAGCTCTTTGGGAAGCTAAGAAAACAACTCGTTCTGCATTGGGCTCTTACAGCCTACCGGGAACAACCCTTACAAAGGGCTGTGAACGCAGTTTCTTTGCAGGCCTGATCTGGCTGAAGTAGAACTTCTGCTGTGGGTGTGCTACATTGCCCTAGAGCTTCAAGGCACAAAGTGCTGAATTGTTTCCAAAGACAGAGATAGTCCCCAAAGCATCTTGCTTCCAGCTCTTTGGGAAGCTAAGAAACAACTCGTTCTGCATTGGGTTCTTACAGCCTACCGGGAACATCCCTTACAAAGGGCTGTGAAACGCAGTTTCTTTGCCGGCCTGATCTGGCTGAAGTAGAACTTCTGCTGTGGGTGTGCTACATTGCCCTAGAGCTTCAAGGCACAAAGTGCTGAATTGTTTCCAAAGACAGAGATAGTCCCCAAAGCATCTTGCTTCCAGCTCTTTGGGAAGCTAAGAAACAACTCGCTCTGCATTGGGCTCTTACAGCCTACCGGGAACATCCCTTACAAAGGGCTGTGAAACGCAGTTTCTTTGCAGGCCTGATCTGGCTGAAGTAGAACTTCTGCTCTGGGTGTGCTACATTGCCCTAGAGCTTCAAGGCACAAAGTGCTGAATTGTTTCCAAAGACAGAGATAGTCCCCAAAGCATCTTGCTTCCAGCTCTTTGGGAAGCTAAGAAACAACTCGTTCTGCATTGGGCTCTTACAGCCTACCGGGAACATCCCTTACAAAGGGCTGTGAAACGCAGTTTCTTTGCAGGCCTGATCTGGCTGAAGTAGAACTTCTGCTGTGGGTGTGCTACATTGCCCTAGAGCTTCAAGGCACAAAGTGCTGAATTGTTTCCAAAGACAGAGATAGTCCCCAAAGCATCTTGCTTCCAGCTCTTTGGGAAGCTAAGAAACAACTCGCTCTGCATTGGGCTCTTACAGCCTACCGGGAACATCCCTTACAAAGGGCTGTGAAACGTAGTTTTCTTTGCAACCTGATCTGGCTGAAGTAGAACTTCTGCTGTGGGTGTGCTACATTGCCCTAAAACTTCAAGGCACAAAGTGCTGAATTGTTT
>NW_027225237.1:0-18653 GCF_041296235.1 Equus asinus
CAGCAGAAGTTCTTTTTTTTTTTTTTTTTGCCTGCAAAGAAACCTGCGTTTCAACAGCCCTTTGTAAGGGATGTTCCCGGTAGGCTGTAAGAGCCCAATGCAGAACGAGTTGTTTCTTAGCTTCCCAAAGAGCTGGAAGCAAGATGCTTTGGGGACTATCTCTGTCTTTGGAAACAATTCAGCACTTTGTGCCTTGAAGCTCTAGGGCAATGTAGCACACCCACAGCAGAAGTTCTACTTCAGCCAGATCAGGCCGGCAAAGAAACTGCGTTTCACAGCCCTTTGTAAGGGATGTTCCCGGTAGGCTGTAAGAGCCCAATGCAGAGCGAGTTGTTTCTTAGCTTCCCAAAGAGCTGGAAGCAAGATGCTTTGGGGACTATCTCTGTCTTTGGAAACAATTCAGCACTTTGTGCCTTGAAGCTCTAGGGCAATGTAGCACACCCACAGCAGAAGTTCTACTTCAGCCAGATCAGGCCTGCAAAGAAACTGCGTTTCACAGCCCTTTGTAAGGGATGTTCCCGGTAGGCTGTAAGAGCCCAATGCAGAACGAGTTGTTTCTTAGCTTCCCAAAGAGCTGGAAGCAAGATGCTTTGGGGACTATCTCTGTCTTTGGAAACAATTCAGCACTTTGTGCCTTGAAGCTCTAGGGCAATGTAGCACACCCACAGCAGAAGTTCTACTTCAGCCAGATCAGGCCTGCAAAGAAACTGCGTTTCACAGCCCTTTGTAAGGGATGTTCCCGGTAGGCTGTAAGAGCCCAATGCAGAGCGAGTTGTTTCTTAGCTTCCCAAAGAGCTGGAAGCAAGATGCTTTGGGGACTATCTCTGTCTTTGGAAACAATTCAGCACTTTGTGCCTTGAAGCTCTAGGGCAATGTAGCACACCCACAGCAGAAGTTCTACTTCAGCCAGATCAGGCCGGCAAAGAAACTGCGTTTCACAGCCCTTTGTAAGGGATGTTCCCGGTAGGCTGTAAGAGCCCAATGCAGAACGAGTTGTTTCTTAGCTTCCCAAAGAGCTGGAAGCAAGATGCTTTGGGGACTATCTCTGTCTTTGGAAACAATTCAGCCTTTGTGCCTTGAAGCTCTAGGGCAATGTAGCACACCCACAGCAGAAGTTCTACTTCAGCCAGATCAGGCCTGCAAAGAAACTGCGTTTCACAGCCCTTTGTAAGGGATGTTCCCGGTAGGCTGTAAGAGCCCAATGCAGAACGAGTTGTTTCTTAGCTTCCCAAAGAGCTGGAAGCAAGATGCTTTGGGGACTATCTCTGTCTTTGGAAACAATTCAGCACTTTGTGCCTTGAAGCTCTAGGGCAATGTAGCACACCCAGAGCAGAAGTTCTACTTCAGCCAGATCAGGCCTGCAAAGAAACTGCGTTTCACAGCCCTTTGTAAGGGATGTTCCCGGTAGGCTGTAAGAGCCCAATGCAGAGCGAGTTGTTTCTTAGCTTCCCAAAGAGCTGGAAGCAAGATGCTTTGGGGACTATCTCTGTCTTTGGAAACAATTCAGCACTTTGTGCCTTGAAGCTCTAGGGCAATGTAGCACACCCACAGCAGAAGTTCTACTTCAGCCAGATCAGGCCTGCAAAGAAACTGCGTTTCACAGCCCTTTGTAAGGGATGTTCCCGGTAGGCTGTAAGAGCCCAATGCAGAACGAGTTGTTTCTTAGCTTCCCAAAGAGCTGGAAGCAAGATGCTTTGGGGACTATCTCTGTCTTTGGAAACAATTCAGCACTTTGTGCCTTGAAGCTCTAGGGCAATGTAGCACACCCACAGCAGAAGTTTCTACTTCAGCCAGATCAGGCCTGCAAAGAAACTGCGTTTCACAGCCCTTTGTAAGGGATGTTCCCGGTAGGCTGTAAGAGCCCAATGCAGAGCGAGTTGTTTCTTAGCTTCCCAAAGAGCTGGAAGCAAGATGCTTTGGGGACTATCTCTGTCTTTGGAAACAATTCAGCACTTTGTGCCTTGAAGCTCTAGGGCAATGTAGCACACCCACAGCAGAAGTTCTACTTCAGCCAGATCAGGCCTGCAAAGAAACTGCGTTTCACAGCCCTTTGTAAGGGATGTTCCCGGTAGGCTGTAAGAGCCCAATGCAGAACGAGTTGTTTCTTAGCTTCCCAAAGAGCTGGAAGCAAGATGCTTTGGGGACTATCTCTGTCTTTGGAAACAATTCAGCACTTTGTGCCTTGAAGCTCTAGGGCAATGTAGCACACCCACAGCAGAAGTTCTACTTCAGCCAGATCAGGCCTGCAAAGAAACTGCGTTTCACAGCCCTTTGTAAGGGATGTTCCCGGTAGGCTGTAAGAGCCCAATGCAGAGCGAGTTGTTTCTTAGCTTCCCAAAGAGCTGGAAGCAAGATGCTTTGGGGACTATCTCTGTCTTTGGAAACAATTCAGCACTTTGTGCCTTGAAGCTCTAGGGCAATGTAGCACACCCACAGCAGAAGTTCTACTTCAGCCAGATCAGGCCGGCAAAGAAACTGCGTTTCACAGCCCTTTGTAAGGGATGTTCCCGGTAGGCTGTAAGAGCCCAATGCAGAACGAGTTGTTTCTTAGCTTCCCAAAGAGCTGGAAGCAAGATGCTTTGGGGACTATCTCTGTCTTTGGAAACAATTCAGCCCTTTGTGCCTTGAAGCTCTAGGGCAATGTAGCACACCCACAGCAGAAGTTCTACTTCAGCCAGATCAGGCCTGCAAAGAAACTGCGTTTCACAGCCCTTTGTAAGGGATGTTCCCGGTAGGCTGTAAGAGCCCAATGCAGAAGCGAGTTGTTTCTTAGCTTCCCAAAGAGCTGGAAGCAAGATGCTTTGGGGACTATCTCTGTCTTTGGAAACAATTCAGCACTTTGTGCCTTGAAGCTCTAGGGCAATGTAGCACACCCAGAGCAGAAGTTCTACTTCAGCCAGATCAGGCCTGCAAAGAAACTGCGTTTCACAGCCCTTTGTAAGGGATGTTCCCGGTAGGCTGTAAGAGCCCAATGCAGAGCGAGTTGTTTCTTAGCTTCCCAAAGAGCTGGAAGCAAGATGCTTTGGGGACTATCTCTGTCTTTGGAAACAATTCAGCCCTTTGTGCCTTGAAGCTCTAGGGCAATGTAGCACACCCACAGCAGAAGTTCTACTTCAGCCAGATCAGGCCTGCAAAGAAACTGCGTTTCACAGCCCTTTGTAAGGGATGTTCCCGGTAGGCTGTAAGAGCCCAATGCAGAACGAGTTGTTTCTTAGCTTCCCAAAGAGCTGGAAGCAAGATGCTTTGGGGACTATCTCTGTCTTTGGAAACAATTCAGCACTTTGTGCCTTGAAGCTCTAGGGCAATGTAGCACACCCACAGCAGAAGTTCTACTTCAGCCAGATCAGGCCTGCAAAGAAACTGCGTTTCACAGCCCTTTGTAAGGGATGTTCCCGGTAGGCTGTAAGAGCCCAATGCAGAACGAGTTGTTTCTTAGCTTCCCAAAGAGCTGGAAGCAAGATGCTTTGGGGACTATCTCTGTCTTTGGAAACAATTCAGCACTTTGTGCCTTGAAGCTCTAGGGCAATGTAGCACACCCACAGCAGAAGTTCTACTTCAGCCAGATCAGGCCTGCAAAGAAACTGCGTTTCACAGCCCTTTGTAAGGGATGTTCCCGGTAGGCTGTAAGAGCCCAATGCAGAACGAGTTGTTTCTTAGCTTCCCAAAGAGCTGGAAGCAAGATGCTTTGGGGACTATCTCTGTCTTTGGAAACAATTCAGCACTTTGTGCCTTGAAGCTCTAGGGCAATGTAGCACACCCACAGCAGAAGTTCTACTTCAGCCAGATCAGGCCTGCAAAGAAACTGCGTTTCACAGCCCTTTGTAAGGGATGTTCCCGGTAGGCTGTAAGAGCCCAATGCAGAGCGAGTTGTTTCTTAGCTTCCCAAAGAGCTGGAAGCAAGATGCTTTGGGGACTATCTCTGTCTTTGGAAACAATTCAGCACTTTGTGCCTTGAAGCTCTAGGGCAATGTAGCACACCCACAGCAGAAGTTCTACTTCAGCCAGATCAGGCCTGCAAAGAAACTGCGTTTCACAGCCCTTTGTAAGGGATGTTCCCGGTAGGCTGTAAGAGCCCAATGCAGAACGAGTTGTTTCTTAGCTTCCCAAAGAGCTGGAAGCAAGATGCTTTGGGGACTATCTCTGTCTTTGGAAACAATTCAGCACTTTGTGCCTTGAAGCTCTAGGGCAATGTAGCACACCCACAGCAGAAGTTCTACTTCAGCCAGATCAGGCCTGCAAAGAAACTGCGTTTCACAGCCCTTTGTAAGGGATGTTCCCGGTAGGCTGTAAGAGCCCAATGCAGAACGAGTTGTTTCTTAGCTTCCCAAAGAGCTGGAAGCAAGATGCTTTGGGGACTATCTCTGTCTTTGGAAACAATTCAGCACTTTGTGCCTTGAAGCTCTAGGGCAATGTAGCACACCCACAGCAGAAGTTCTACTTCAGCCAGATCAGGCCTGCAAAGAAACTGCGTTTCACAGCCCTTTGTAAGGGATGTTCCCGGTAGGCTGTAAGAGCCCAATGCAGAACGAGTTGTTTCTTAGCTTCCCAAAGAGCTGGAAGCAAGATGCTTTGGGGACTATCTCTGTCTTTGGAAACAATTCAGCACTTTGTGCCTTGAAGCTCTAGGGCAATGTAGCACACCCACAGCAGAAGTTCTACTTCAGCCAGATCAGGCCTGCAAAGAAACTGCGTTTCACAGCCCTTTGTAAGGGATGTTCCCGGTAGGCTGTAAGAGCCCAATGCAGAACGAGTTGTTTCTTAGCTTCCCAAAGAGCTGGAAGCAAGATGCTTTGGGGACTATCTCTGTCTTTGGAAACAATTCAGCACTTTGTGCCTTGAAGCTCTAGGGCAATGTAGCACACCCACAGCAGAAGTTCTACTTCAGCCAGATCAGGCCTGCAAAGAAACTGCGTTTCACAGCCCTTTGTAAGGGATGTTCCCGGTAGGCTGTAAGAGCCCAATGCAGAGCGAGTTGTTTCTTAGCTTCCCAAAGAGCTGGAAGCAAGATGCTTTGGGGACTATCTCTGTCTTTGGAAACAATTCAGCACTTTGTGCCTTGAAGCTCTAGGGCAATGTAGCACACCCACAGCAGAAGTTCTACTTCAGCCAGATCAGGCCTGCAAAGAAACTGCGTTTCACAGCCCTTTGTAAGGGATGTTCCCGGTAGGCTGTAAGAGCCCAATGCAGAACGAGTTGTTTCTTAGCTTCCCAAAGAGCTGGAAGCAAGATGCTTTGGGGACTATCTCTGTCTTTGGAAACAATTCAGCACTTTGTGCCTTGAAGCTCTAGGGCAATGTAGCACACCCACAGCAGAAGTTCTACTTCAGCCAGATCAGGCCTGCAAAGAAACTGCGTTTCACAGCCCTTTGTAAGGGATGTTCCCGGGTAGGCTGTAAGAGCCCAATGCAGAGCGAGTTGTTTCTTAGCTTCCCAAAGAGCTGGAAGCAAGATGCTTTGGGGACTATCTCTGTCTTTGGAAACAATTCAGCACTTTGTGCCTTGAAGCTCTAGGGCAATGTAGCACACCCACAGCAGAAGTTCTACTTCAGCCAGATCAGGCCTGCAAAGAAACTGCGTTTCACAGCCCTTTGTAAGGGATGTTCCCGGTAGGCTGTAAGAGCCCAATGCAGAACGAGTTGTTTCTTAGCTTCCCAAAGAGCTGGAAGCAAGATGCTTTGGGGACTATCTCTGTCTTTGGAAACAATTCAGCACTTTGTGCCTTGAAGCTCTAGGGCAATGTAGCACACCCACAGCAGAAGTTCTACTTCAGCCAGATCAGGCCTGCAAAGAAACTGCGTTTCACAGCCCTTTGTAAGGGATGTTCCCGGTAGGCTGTAAGAGCCCAATGCAGAACGAGTTGTTTCTTAGCTTCCCAAAGAGCTGGAAGCAAGATGCTTTGGGGACTATCTCTGTCTTTGGAAACAATTCAGCACTTTGTGCCTTGAAGCTCTAGGGCAATGTAGCACACCCACAGCAGAAGTTCTACTTCAGCCAGATCAGGCCTGCAAAGAAACTGCGTTTCACAGCCCTTTGTAAGGGATGTTCCCGGTAGGCTGTAAGAGCCCAATGCAGAGCGAGTTGTTTCTTAGCTTCCCAAAGAGCTGGAAGCAAGATGCTTTGGGGACTATCTCTGTCTTTGGAAACAATTCAGCACTTTGTGCCTTGAAGCTCTAGGGCAATGTAGCACACCCACAGCAGAAGTTCTACTTCAGCCAGATCAGGCCTGCAAAGAAACTGCGTTTCACAGCCCTTTGTAAGGGATGTTCCCGGTAGGCTGTAAGAGCCCAATGCAGAACGAGTTGTTTCTTAGCTTCCCAAAGAGCTGGAAGCAAGATGCTTTGGGGACTATCTCTGTCTTTGGAAACAATTCAGCACTTTGTGCCTTGAAGCTCTAGGGCAATGTAGCACACCCACAGCAGAAGTTCTACTTCAGCCAGATCAGGCCTGCAAAGAAACTGCGTTTCACAGCCCTTTGTAAGGGATGTTCCCGGTAGGCTGTAAGAGCCCAATGCAGAACGAGTTGTTTCTTAGCTTCCCAAAGAGCTGGAAGCAAGATGCTTTGGGGACTATCTCTGTCTTTGGAAACAATTCAGCACTTTGTGCCTTGAAGCTCTAGGGCAATGTAGCACACCCACAGCAGAAGTTCTACTTCAGCCAGATCAGGCCTGCAAAGAAACTGCGTTTCACAGCCCTTTGTAAGGGATGTTCCCGGTAGGCTGTAAGAGCCCAATGCAGAGCG
Organism: Equus asinus; assembly: GCF_041296235.1. Classification (NCBI taxonomy): domain Eukaryota; kingdom Metazoa; phylum Chordata; class Mammalia; order Perissodactyla; family Equidae; genus Equus; species Equus asinus. The sequence goes on from NW_027225237.1 coordinate 6,740, forward strand.
AGTTGTTTCTTAGCTTCCCAAAGAGCTGGAAGCAAGATGCTTTGGGGACTATCTCTGTCTTTGGAAACAATTCAGCACTTTGTGCCTTGAAGCTCTAGGGCAATGTAGCACACCCACAGCAGAAGTTCTACTTCAGCCAGATCAGGCCTGCAAAGAAACTGCGTTTCACAGCCCTTTGTAAGGGATGTTCCCGGTAGGCTGTAAGAGCCCAATGCAGAACGAGTTGTTTCTTAGCTTCCCAAAGAGCTGGAAGCAAGATGCTTTGGGGACTATCTCTGTCTTTGGAAACAATTCAGCACTTTGTGCCTTGAAGCTCTAGGGCAATGTAGCACACCCACAGCAGAAGTTCTACTTCAGCCAGATCAGGCCTGCAAAGAAACTGCGTTTCACAGCCCTTTGTAAGGGATGTTCCCGGTAGGCTGTAAGAGCCCAATGCAGAGCGAGTTGTTTCTTAGCTTCCCAAAGAGCTGGAAGCAAGATGCTTTGGGGACTATCTCTGTCTTTGGAAACAATTCAGCACTTTGTGCCTTGAAGCTCTAGGGCAATGTAGCACACCCACAGCAGAAGTTCTACTTCAGCCAGATCAGGCCTGCAAAGAAACTGCGTTTCACAGCCCTTTGTAAGGGATGTTCCCGGTAGGCTGTAAGAGCCCAATGCAGAACGAGTTGTTTCTTAGCTTCCCAAAGAGCTGGAAGCAAGATGCTTTGGGGACTATCTCTGTCTTTGGAAACAATTCAGCACTTTGTGCCTTGAAGCTCTAGGGCAATGTAGCACACCCACAGCAGAAGTTCTACTTCAGCCAGATCAGGCCTGCAAAGAAACTGCGTTTCACAGCCCTTTGTAAGGGATGTTCCCGGTAGGCTGTAAGAGCCCAATGCAGAGCGAGTTGTTTCTTAGCTTCCCAAAGAGCTGGAAGCAAGATGCTTTGGGGACTATCTCTGTCTTTGGAAACAATTCAGCACTTTGTGCCTTGAAGCTCTAGGGCAATGTAGCACACCCACAGCAGAAGTTCTACTTCAGCCAGATCAGGCCTGCAAAGAAACTGCGTTTCACAGCCCTTTGTAAGGGATGTTCCCGGTAGGCTGTAAGAGCCCAATGCAGAACGAGTTGTTTCTTAGCTTCCCAAAGAGCTGGAAGCAAGATGCTTTGGGGACTATCTCTGTCTTTGGAAACAATTCAGCACTTTGTGCCTTGAAGCTCTAGGGCAATGTAGCACACCCACAGCAGAAGTTCTACTTCAGCCAGATCAGGCCTGCAAAGAAACTGCGTTTCACAGCCCTTTGTAAGGGATGTTCCCGGTAGGCTGTAAGAGCCCAATGCAGAACGAGTTGTTTCTTAGCTTCCCAAAGAGCTGGAAGCAAGATGCTTTGGGGACTATCTCTGTCTTTGGAAACAATTCAGCACTTTGTGCCTTGAAGCTCTAGGGCAATGTAGCACACCCACAGCAGAAGTTCTACTTCAGCCAGATCAGGCCTGCAAAGAAACTGCGTTTCACAGCCCTTTGTAAGGGATGTTCCCGGTAGGCTGTAAGAGCCCAATGCAGAGCGAGTTGTTTCTTAGCTTCCCAAAGAGCTGGAAGCAAGATGCTTTGGGGACTATCTCTGTCTTTGGAAACAATTCAGCACTTTGTGCCTTGAAGCTCTAGGGCAATGTAGCACACCCACAGCAGAAGTTCTACTTCAGCCAGATCAGGCCTGCAAAGAAACTGCGTTTCACAGCCCTTTGTAAGGGATGTTCCCGGTAGGCTGTAAGAGCCCAATGCAGAACGAGTTGTTTCTTAGCTTCCCAAAGAGCTGGAAGCAAGATGCTTTGGGGACTATCTCTGTCTTTGGAAACAATTCAGCACTTTGTGCCTTGAAGCTCTAGGGCAATGTAGCACACCCACAGCAGAAGTTCTACTTCAGCCAGATCAGGCCTGCAAAGAAACTGCGTTTCACAGCCCTTTGTAAGGGATGTTCCCGGTAGGCTGTAAGAGCCCAATGCAGAACGAGTTGTTTCTTAGCTTCCCAAAGAGCTGGAAGCAAGATGCTTTGGGGACTATCTCTGTCTTTGGAAACAATTCAGCACTTTGTGCCTTGAAGCTCTAGGGCAATGTAGCACACCCACAGCAGAAGTTCTACTTCAGCCAGATCAGGCCTGCAAAGAAACTGCGTTTCACAGCCCTTTGTAAGGGATGTTCCCGGTAGGCTGTAAGAGCCCAATGCAGAGCGAGTTGTTTCTTAGCTTCCCAAAGAGCTGGAAGCAAGATGCTTTGGGGACTATCTCTGTCTTTGGAAACAATTCAGCACTTTGTGCCTTGAAGCTCTAGGGCAATGTAGCACACCCACAGCCAGAAGTTCTACTTCAGCCAGATCAGGCCTGCAAAGAAACTGCGTTTCACAGCCCTTTGTAAGGGATGTTCCCGGTAGGCTGTAAGAGCCCAATGCAGAACGAGTTGTTTCTTAGCTTCCCAAAGAGCTGGAAGCAAGATGCTTTGGGGACTATCTCTGTCTTTGGAAACAATTCAGCACTTTGTGCCTTGAAGCTCTAGGGCAATGTAGCACACCCACAGCAGAAGTTCTACTTCAGCCAGATCAGGCCTGCAAAGAAACTGCGTTTCACAGCCCTTTGTAAGGGATGTTCCCGGTAGGCTGTAAGAGCCCAATGCAGAGCGAGTTGTTTCTTAGCTTCCCAAAGAGCTGGAAGCAAGATGCTTTGGGGACTATCTCTGTCTTTGGAAACAATTCAGCACTTTGTGCCTTGAAGCTCTAGGGCAATGTAGCACACCCACAGCAGAAGTTCTACTTCAGCCAGATCAGGCCTGCAAAGAAACTGCGTTTCACAGCCCTTTGTAAGGGATGTTCCCGGTAGGCTGTAAGAGCCCAATGCAGAACGAGTTGTTTCTTAGCTTCCCAAAGAGCTGGAAGCAAGATGCTTTGGGGACTATCTCTGTCTTTGGAAACAATTCAGCACTTTGTGCCTTGAAGCTCTAGGGCAATGTAGCACACCCACAGCAGAAGTTCTACTTCAGCCAGATCAGGCCTGCAAAGAAACTGCGTTTCACAGCCCTTTGTAAGGGATGTTCCCGGTAGGCTGTAAGAGCCCAATGCAGAGCGAGTTGTTTCTTAGCTTCCCAAAGAGCTGGAAGCAAGATGCTTTGGGGACTATCTCTGTCTTTGGAAACAATTCAGCACTTTGTGCCTTGAAGCTCTAGGGCAATGTAGCACACCCACAGCAGAAGTTCTACTTCAGCCAGATCAGGCCTGCAAAGAAACTGCGTTTCACAGCCCTTTGTAAGGGATGTTCCCGGTAGGCTGTAAGAGCCCAATGCAGAACGAGTTGTTTCTTAGCTTCCCAAAGAGCTGGAAGCAAGATGCTTTGGGGACTATCTCTGTCTTTGGAAACAATTCAGCACTTTGTGCCTTGAAGCTCTAGGGCAATGTAGCACACCCACAGCAGAAGTTCTACTTCAGCCAGATCAGGCCTGCAAAGAAACTGCGTTTCACAGCCCTTTGTAAGGGATGTTCCCGGTAGGCTGTAAGAGCCCAATGCAGAACGAGTTGTTTCTTAGCTTCCCAAAGAGCTGGAAGCAAGATGCTTTGGGGACTATCTCTGTCTTTGGAAACAATTCAGCACTTTGTGCCTTGAAGCTCTAGGGCAATGTAGCACACCCACAGCAGAAGTTCTACTTCAGCCAGATCAGGCCTGCAAAGAAACTGCGTTTCACAGCCCTTTGTAAGGGATGTTCCCGGTAGGCTGTAAGAGCCCAATGCAGAGCGAGTTGTTTCTTAGCTTCCCAAAGAGCTGGAAGCAAGATGCTTTGGGGACTATCTCTGTCTTTGGAAACAATTCAGCACTTTGTGCCTTGAAGCTCTAGGGCAATGTAGCACACCCACAGCAGAAGTTCTACTTCAGCCAGATCAGGCCTGCAAAGAAACTGCGTTTCACAGCCCTTTGTAAGGGATGTTCCCGGTAGGCTGTAAGAGCCCAATGCAGAACGAGTTGTTTCTTAGCTTCCCAAAGAGCTGGAAGCAAGATGCTTTGGGGACTATCTCTGTCTTTGGAAACAATTCAGCACTTTGTGCCTTGAAGCTCTAGGGCAATGTAGCACACCCACAGCAGAAGTTCTACTTCAGCCAGATCAGGCCTGCAAAGAAACTGCGTTTCACAGCCCTTTGTAAGGGATGTTCCCGGTAGGCTGTAAGAGCCCAATGCAGAACGAGTTGTTTCTTAGCTTCCCAAAGAGCTGGAAGCAAGATGCTTTGGGGACTATCTCTGTCTTTGGAAACAATTCAGCACTTTGTGCCTTGAAGCTCTAGGGCAATGTAGCACACCCACAGCAGAAGTTCTACTTCAGCCAGATCAGGCCTGCAAAGAAACTGCGTTTCACAGCCCTTTGTAAGGGATGTTCCCGGTAGGCTGTAAGAGCCCAATGCAGAACGAGTTGTTTCTTAGCTTCCCAAAGAGCTGGAAGCAAGATGCTTTGGGGACTATCTCTGTCTTTGGAAACAATTCAGCACTTTGTGCCTTGAAGCTCTAGGGCAATGTAGCACACCCACAGCAGAAGTTCTACTTCAGCCAGATCAGGCCTGCAAAGAAACTGCGTTTCACAGCCCTTTGTAAGGGATGTTCCCGGTAGGCTGTAAGAGCCCAATGCAGAAGCGAGTTGTTTCTTAGCTTCCCAAAGAGCTGGAAGCAAGATGCTTTGGGGACTATCTCTGTCTTTGGAAACAATTCAGCACTTTGTGCCTTGAAGCTCTAGGGCAATGTAGCACACCCACAGCAGAAGTTCTACTTCAGCCAGATCAGGCCTGCAAAGAAACTGCGTTTCACAGCCCTTTGTAAGGGATGTTCCCGGTAGGCTGTAAGAGCCCAATGCAGAGCGAGTTGTTTCTTAGCTTCCCAAAGAGCTGGAAGCAAGATGCTTTGGGGACTATCTCTGTCTTTGGAAACAATTCAGCACTTTGTGCCTTGAAGCTCTAGGGCAATGTAGCACACCCACAGCAGAAGTTCTACTTCAGCCAGATCAGGCCTGCAAAGAAACTGCGTTTCACAGCCCTTTGTAAGGGATGTTCCCGGTAGGCTGTAAGAGCCCAATGCAGAACGAGTTGTTTCTTAGCTTCCCAAAGAGCTGGAAGCAAGATGCTTTGGGGACTATCTCTGTCTTTGGAAACAATTCAGCACTTTGTGCCTTGAAGCTCTAGGGCAATGTAGCACACCCACAGCAGAAGTTCTACTTCAGCCAGATCAGGCCTGCAAAGAAACTGCGTTTCACAGCCCTTTGTAAGGGATGTTCCCGGTAGGCTGTAAGAGCCCAATGCAGAACGAGTTGTTTCTTAGCTTCCCAAAGAGCTGGAAGCAAGATGCTTTGGGGACTATCTCTGTCTTTGGAAACAATTCAGCACTTTGTGCCTTGAAGCTCTAGGGCAATGTAGCACACCCACAGCAGAAGTTCTACTTCAGCCAGATCAGGCCTGCAAAGAAACTGCGTTTCACAGCCCTTTGTAAGGGATGTTCCCGGTAGGCTGTAAGAGCCCAATGCAGAACGAGTTGTTTCTTAGCTTCCCAAAGAGCTGGAAGCAAGATGCTTTGGGGACTATCTCTGTCTTTGGAAACAATTCAGCACTTTGTGCCTTGAAGCTCTAGGGCAATGTAGCACACCCACAGCAGAAGTTCTACTTCAGCCAGATCAGGCCTGCAAAGAAACTGCGTTTCACAGCCCTTTGTAAGGGATGTTCCCGGTAGGCTGTAAGAGCCCAATGCAGAACGAGTTGTTTCTTAGCTTCCCAAAGAGCTGGAAGCAAGATGCTTTGGGGACTATCTCTGTCTTTGGAAACAATTCAGCACTTTGTGCCTTGAAGCTCTAGGGCAATGTAGCACACCCACAGCAGAAGTTCTACTTCAGCCAGATCAGGCCTGCAAAGAAACTGCGTTTCACAGCCCTTTGTAAGGGATGTTCCCGGTAGGCTGTAAGAGCCCAATGCAGAAGCGAGTTGTTTCTTAGCTTCCCAAAGAGCTGGAAGCAAGATGCTTTGGGGACTATCTCTGTCTTTGGAAACAATTCAGCACTTTGTGCCTTGAAGCTCTAGGGCAATGTAGCACACCCACAGCAGAAGTTCTACTTCAGCCAGATCAGGCCTGCAAAGAAACTGCGTTTCACAGCCCTTTGTAAGGGATGTTCCCGGTAGGCTGTAAGAGCCCAATGCAGAACGAGTTGTTTCTTAGCTTCCCAAAGAGCTGGAAGCAAGATGCTTTGGGGACTATCTCTGTCTTTGGAAACAATTCAGCACTTTGTGCCTTGAAGCTCTAGGGCAATGTAGCACACCCACAGCAGAAGTTCTACTTCAGCCAGATCAGGCCTGCAAAGAAACTGCGTTTCACAGCCCTTTGTAAGGGATGTTCCCGGTAGGCTGTAAGAGCCCAATGCAGAACGAGTTGTTTTCTTAGCTTCCCAAAGAGCTGGAAGCAAGATGCTTTGGGGACTATCTCTGTCTTTGGAAACAATTCAGCACTTTGTGCCTTGAAGCTCTAGGGCAATGTAGCACACCCACAGCAGAAGTTCTACTTCAGCCAGATCAGGCCTGCAAAGAAACTGCGTTTCACAGCCCTTTGTAAGGGATGTTCCCGGTAGGCTGTAAGAGCCCAATGCAGAACGAGTTGTTTCTTAGCTTCCCAAAGAGCTGGAAGCAAGATGCTTTGGGGACTATCTCTGTCTTTGGAAACAATTCAGCACTTTGTGCCTTGAAGCTCTAGGGCAATGTAGCACACCCACAGCAGAAGTTCTACTTCAGCCAGATCAGGCCTGCAAAGAAACTGCGTTTCACAGCCCTTTGTAAGGGATGTTCCCGGTAGGCTGTAAGAGCCCAATGCAGAACGAGTTGTTTCTTAGCTTCCCAAAGAGCTGGAAGCAAGATGCTTTGGGGACTATCTCTGTCTTTGGAAACAATTCAGCACTTTGTGCCTTGAAGCTCTAGGGCAATGTAGCACACCCACAGCAGAAGTTCTACTTCAGCCAGATCAGGCCTGCAAAGAAACTGCGTTTCACAGCCCTTTGTAAGGGATGTTCCCGGTAGGCTGTAAGAGCCCAATGCAGAAGCGAGTTGTTTCTTAGCTTCCCAAAGAGCTGGAAGCAAGATGCTTTGGGGACTATCTCTGTCTTTGGAAACAATTCAGCACTTTGTGCCTTGAAGCTCTAGGGCAATGTAGCACACCCACAGCAGAAGTTCTACTTCAGCCAGATCAGGCCTGCAAAGAAACTGCGTTTCACAGCCCTTTGTAAGGGATGTTCCCGGTAGGCTGTAAGAGCCCAATGCAGAACGAGTTGTTTCTTAGCTTCCCAAAGAGCTGGAAGCAAGATGCTTTGGGGACTATCTCTGTCTTTGGAAACAATTCAGCACTTTGTGCCTTGAAGCTCTAGGGCAATGTAGCACACCCACAGCAGAAGTTCTACTTCAGCCAGATCAGGCCTGCAAAGAAACTGCGTTTCACAGCCCTTTGTAAGGGATGTTCCCGGTAGGCTGTAAGAGCCCAATGCAGAAGCGAGTTGTTTCTTAGCTTCCCAAAGAGCTGGAAGCAAGATGCTTTGGGGACTATCTCTGTCTTTGGAAACAATTCAGCACTTTGTGCCTTGAAGCTCTAGGGCAATGTAGCACACCCACAGCAGAAGTTCTACTTCAGCCAGATCAGGCCTGCAAAGAAACTGCGTTTCACAGCCCTTTGTAAGGGATGTTCCCGGTAGGCTGTAAGAGCCCAATGCAGAACGAGTTGTTTCTTAGCTTCCCAAAGAGCTGGAAGCAAGATGCTTTGGGGACTATCTCTGTCTTTGGAAACAATTCAGCACTTTGTGCCTTGAAGCTCTAGGGCAATGTAGCACACCCACAGCAGAAGTTCTACTTCAGCCAGATCAGGCCTGCAAAGAAACTGCGTTTCACAGCCCTTTGTAAGGGATGTTCCCGGTAGGCTGTAAGAGCCCAATGCAGAAACGAGTTGTTTCTTAGCTTCCCAAAGAGCTGGAAGCAAGATGCTTTGGGGACTATCTCTGTCTTTGGAAACAATTCAGCACTTTGTGCCTTGAAGCTCTAGGGCAATGTAGCACACCCACAGCAGAAGTTCTACTTCAGCCAGATCAGGCCTGCAAAGAAACTGCGTTTCACAGCCCTTTGTAAGGGATGTTCCCGGTAGGCTGTAAGAGCCCAATGCAGAGCGAGTTGTTTCTTAGCTTCCCAAAGAGCTGGAAGCAAGATGCTTTGGGGACTATCTCTGTCTTTGGAAACAATTCAGCACTTTGTGCCTTGAAGCTCTAGGGCAATGTAGCACACCCACAGCAGAAGTTCTACTTCAGCCAGATCAGGCCTGCAAAGAAACTGCGTTTCACAGCCCTTTGTAAGGGATGTTCCCGGTAGGCTGTAAGAGCCCAATGCAGAACGAGTTGTTTCTTAGCTTCCCAAAGAGCTGGAAGCAAGATGCTTTGGGGACTATCTCTGTCTTTGGAAACAATTCAGCACTTTGTGCCTTGAAGCTCTAGGGCAATGTAGCACACCCACAGCAGAAGTTCTACTTCAGCCAGATCAGGCCTGCAAAGAAACTGCGTTTCACAGCCCTTTGTAAGGGATGTTCCCGGTAGGCTGTAAGAGCCCAATGCAGAGCGAGTTGTTTCTTAGCTTCCCAAAGAGCTGGAAGCAAGATGCTTTGGGGACTATCTCTGTCTTTGGAAACAATTCAGCACTTTGTGCCTTGAAGCTCTAGGGCAATGTAGCACACCCACAGCAGAAGTTCTACTTCAGCCAGATCAGGCCTGCAAAGAAACTGCGTTTCACAGCCCTTTGTAAGGGATGTTCCCGGTAGGCTGTAAGAGCCCAATGCAGAACGAGTTGTTTCTTAGCTTCCCAAAGAGCTGGAAGCAAGATGCTTTGGGGACTATCTCTGTCTTTGGAAACAATTCAGCACTTTGTGCCTTGAAGCTCTAGGGCAATGTAGCACACCCACAGCAGAAGTTCTACTTCAGCCAGATCAGGCCTGCAAAGAAACTGCGTTTCACAGCCCTTTGTAAGGGATGTTCCCGGTAGGCTGTAAGAGCCCAATGCAGAGCGAGTTGTTTCTTAGCTTCCCAAAGAGCTGGAAGCAAGATGCTTTGGGGACTATCTCTGTCTTTGGAAACAATTCAGCCCTTTGTGCCTTGAAGCTCTAGGGCAATGTAGCACACCCACAGCAGAAGTTCTACTTCAGCCAGATCAGGCCTGCAAAGAAACTGCGTTTCACAGCCCTTTGTAAGGGATGTTCCCGGTAGGCTGTAAGAGCCCAATGCAGAACGAGTTGTTTCTTAGCTTCCCAAAGAGCTGGAAGCAAGATGCTTTGGGGACTATCTCTGTCTTTGGAAACAATTCAGCACTTTGTGCCTTGAAGCTCTAGGGCAATGTAGCACACCCACAGCAGAAGTTCTACTTCAGCCAGATCAGGCCTGCAAAGAAACTGCGTTTCACAGCCCTTTGTAAGGGATGTTCCCGGTAGGCTGTAAGAGCCCAATGCAGAACGAGTTGTTTCTTAGCTTCCCAAAGAGCTGGAAGCAAGATGCTTTGGGGACTATCTCTGTCTTTGGAAACAATTCAGCCCTTTGTGCCTTGAAGCTCTAGGGCAATGTAGCACACCCACAGCAGAAGTTCTACTTCAGCCAGATCAGGCCTGCAAAGAAACTGCGTTTCACAGCCCTTTGTAAGGGATGTTCCCGGTAGGCTGTAAGAGCCCAATGCAGAAGCGAGTTGTTTCTTAGCTTCCCAAAGAGCTGGAAGCAAGATGCTTTGGGGACTATCTCTGTCTTTGGAAACAATTCAGCACTTTGTGCCTTGAAGCTCTAGGGCAATGTAGCACACCCACAGCAGAAGTTCTACTTCAGCCAGATCAGGCCTGCAAAGAAACTGCGTTTCACAGCCCTTTGTAAGGGATGTTCCCGGTAGGCTGTAAGAGCCCAATGCAGAACGAGTTGTTTCTTAGCTTCCCAAAGAGCTGGAAGCAAGATGCTTTGGGGACTATCTCTGTCTTTGGAAACATTCAGCACTTTGTGCCTTGAAGCTCTAGGGCAATGTAGCACACCCACAGCAGAAGTTCTACTTCAGCCAGATCAGGCCTGGCAAAGAAACTGCGTTTCACAGCCCTTTGTAAGGGATGTTCCCGGTAGGCTGTAAGAGCCCAATGCAGAGCGAGTTGTTTCTTAGCTTCCGCAAAGAGCTGGAAGCAAGATGCTTTGGGGACTATCTCTGTCTTTGGAAACAATTCAGCCCTTTGTGCCTTGAAGCTCTAGGGCAATGTAGCACACCCACAGCAGAAGTTCTACTTCAGCCAGATCAGGCCTGCAAAGAAACTGCGTTTCACAGCCCTTTGTAAGGGATGTTCCCGGTAGGCTGTAAGAGCCCAATGCAGAACGAGTTGTTTCTTAGCTTCCCAAAGAGCTGGAAGCAAGATGCTTTGGGGACTATCTCTGTCTTTGGAAACAATTCAGCACTTTGTGCCTTGAAGCTCTAGGGCAATGTAGCACACCCACAGCAGAAGTTCTACTTCAGCCAGATCAGGCCTGCAAAGAAACTGCGTTTCACAGCCCTTTGTAAGGGATGTTCCCGGTAGGCTGTAAGAGCCCAATGCAGAGCGAGTTGTTTCTTAGCTTCCCAAAGAGCTGGAAGCAAGATGCTTTGGGGACTATCTCTGTCTTTGGAAACAATTCAGCACTTTGTGCCTTGAAGCTCTAGGGCAATGTAGCACACCCACAGCAGAAGTTCTACTTCAGCCAGATCAGGCCTGCAAAGAAACTGCGTTTCACAGCCCTTTGTAAGGGATGTTCCCGGTAGGCTGTAAGAGCCCAATGCAGAACGAGTTGTTTCTTAGCTTCCCAAAGAGCTGGAAGCAAGATGCTTTGGGGACTATCTCTGTCTTTGGAAACAATTCAGCACTTTGTGCCTTGAAGCTCTAGGGCAATGTAGCACACCCACAGCAGAAGTTCTACTTCAGCCAGATCAGGCCTGCAAAGAAACTGCGTTTCACAGCCCTTTGTAAGGGATGTTCCCGGTAGGCTGTAAGAGCCCAATGCAGAACGAGTTGTTTCTTAGCTTCCCAAAGAGCTGGAAGCAAGATGCTTTGGGGACTATCTCTGTCTTTGGAAACAATTCAGCACTTTGTGCCTTGAAGCTCTAGGGCAATGTAGCACACCCACAGCAGAAGTTCTACTTCAGCCAGATCAGGCCTGCAAAGAAACTGCGTTTCACAGCCCTTTGTAAGGGATGTTCCCGGTAGGCTGTAAGAGCCCAATGCAGAGCGAGTTGTTTCTTAGCTTCCCAAAGAGCTGGAAGCAAGATGCTTTGGGGACTATCTCTGTCTTTGGAAACAATTCAGCACTTTGTGCCTTGAAGCTCTAGGGCAATGTAGCACACCCACAGCAGAAGTTCTACTTCAGCCAGATCAGGCCTGCAAAGAAACTGCGTTTCACAGCCCTTTGTAAGGGATGTTCCCGGTAGGCTGTAAGAGCCCAATGCAGAACGAGTTGTTTCTTAGCTTCCCAAAGAGCTGGAAGCAAGATGCTTTGGGGACTATCTCTGTCTTTGGAAACAATTCAGCACTTTGTGCCTTGAAGCTCTAGGGCAATGTAGCACACCCAGAGCAGAAGTTCTACTTCAGCCAGATCAGGCCTGCAAAGAAACTGCGTTTCACAGCCCTTTGTAAGGGATGTTCCCGGTAGGCTGTAAGAGCCAATGCAGAACGAGTTGTTTCTTAGCTTCCCAAAGGAGCTGGAAGCAAGATGCTTTGGGGACTATCTCTGTCTTTGGAAACAATTCAGCACTTTGTGCCTTGAAGCTCTAGGGCAATGTAGCACACCCACAGCAGAAGTTCTACTTCAGCCAGATCAGGCCTGCAAAGAAACTGCGTTTCACAGCCCTTTGTAAGGGATGTTCCC
>NW_027225238.1:0-7500 GCF_041296235.1 Equus asinus
AACTAGAATCACCGCTACAGGTTTATCGGAGCGACATCAGCGTTCGTGGTGGATTGAGTCGTCCCCTCTGTCTCTCCCCTCCAGGGCACAACCAAAGGGACGTCTATCGACCCACCCACCAAGGATTCCCCCCCCCCCCCGCACGGCACAGCAGGATGCCTGAGAGATCCACGCAGCCCTACAGCGGCAAGTCACATTCGCACAGTCAAAATTCAATGGCAGAGACAAAACGTTAAGGTCAGTGAGAGGGAAGAGAATAACCGGCCCAGGAGCAACGGTGTGAAGAACACGGAGAAGACGGGTCCTAGACGCCGGGGTCCCCGGAGCAGTGATTTGATCAGAGGCCCGCAAACGTCCACGATCTCCACACCACGTTTATGGCCGACTGCGTGCGTGGGTCCTTTGGAATCGACCAGGCTACCGTCCGGGCCACTTTGGGACATCGTGTCCAGCTGCCCCGAGCGGTGGAGCTGTCGTTCAAGTGTAAGATGGGGCCCGTCCGGGGAGAGAATGGGGACGGGGAAAGGGAGGCCGCGGGAAGTCACAGAGTCTGAGGTGTTCGGGGGAGACTGACTCTTCTGAAGTGGAGGTGGTAGAAGGAGAGCAGCAGGATTTTTGGATTTTTGTTCCCTCTGTTAGGTATCTGGGTCCGGAGGAGAGTGGGGCGGGGGGGGGCGGGTGGTGGTGGTGGTGGTGGGTGTGAGGCTGAGGCGGGGCTGGTGTTTCCTTTCCGAGTCAGGTGGAAGAGCTCCTCCAGTGGAGGTTTTTAGACAAGGGGTCTGGTCTGGCAGGATGGGAGGTTGCGGGTTGAGCCACAGGGGAATCTGTCGTAGCTCAGACTCGGGCCTTTGAAGAAATAGACAGAGAGAGGAGTTTTGCTCTGTCTGTCACCGCAGCCGGCACCTCAGGAGCAACAACAGGAGGCTTCCCGAATGAGTGAAGGGGCAGGAGCCAGCGTGCCCCGTGCCTCTCTCAGCCCTGCGCCGGCAGGGAAGGAAGCAGGCAGGCAGGCCTCAGGGCTACTCCCGTCCTACTGCCCGGTGGTCCCTGTCCCGGCCCCGCCCCCACTCTCCCCCTGACCCTCACCGCTCCCCAGCCCTCTTCTCAGCCAGAGAGGCGATGGGGGGGGGGGCGGTGCGGTCCCAGAACAAGTTTCCTCTCATCCGCCATCATCTTGCCACCCTGACGACTTGGCCTGAGATCCGGCCTAGGCTGTACCCGTGTGTGGTTTTCCTGTGGACAAGGGGGCCGGTTCACCATTTCGGAAGAAACCCCTAGCCTTCCACTGCCGAGTCGCCAGCCTGGGAGGGGGGAGGGGGGAGGGGGGAGGGGAGGTCAGGCCCATTCATTCCGATGGGCCTGGCGTCAGGGCTTCATTCAAGTGCAGGAAGCTCTCTCCCATGGCCTCGGGCTTTTTCCCATTGAACGGCTTTCTTCAATTCCCCCACCCTTAGGCCGCAGTCCACCAAGGGCCGGGAGGCAGGGAGGGAAGATGTTGGGGCAGGGTGGCTGTCTGAGAAACTCGCCTCATCTGGGGCAGAAAGAGTGCCCCCCTCCTTTCTCTAACCCTACTAGACTGCTTGAGGATCACGGACGGTTTGGCTCATCGATGAGCCCTGCGTTATGGGCCCGGCAAGCAAACTCCTAACGGGCAACCCGCCGCTCTAGGCGTGTGTGGGTTTTTTGATCTTTCACCTTCAAGTTCGCACGACATCGGTCCGTGTCCCCCGCCCCGGCTTCCCATGGGAAATCCTCCGTCTCTTTCCACAGACTCACTGGCGACTTCACACAGTGCCTGCCTCCTCCTCCTTAGGAAGGAAGGAAGGAAGGAAGGAAGGGGCTGACCCCGTGGCCGAGCAGTTGAGTTTGCACGCTCCGCTTCAGCGGCCCGGGGCTTGGAAGGTTCGGATCCTGGGCTCGGACACGGCACCGCTCATCAAACCACGCTGAGGTGGCGTCCCACACGGCAGAACCAGAGGGACCCTCAAAGAGAATATAGAACTAGGTACTGGGGTGCTCTGGGGAGAAGAAGAAGAAGGAGGAGGAATAAAAAGAAAAGAAAAGATTGGCAATGAGCTCGGGTGCCAGTCTTTAAAAAAAAAAAAAAAAAGAGGAAGAAAGATGGACAAACAGGAACGAATCCCACTGACGGCACCTCCAAATGGTGGGGGGCAGGGGGGTGGGGGGGGTGGGGAGTGGCATCATCGGGCCAAGGGTGACTCTAAGCGTGATCCCGCGGTTGTGTTATTTGACATTTTATCGAATCGATTTATTATTTTATTTTTGAGGAAGATGAGCCCTGAGCGAACATCTGCCACCAATCCTCCTCTGTCGGCCGAGGAAGACTGGCCCTGAGCTGACATCCGTGCCCATCCCCCTCTACTTTCCAGGTGGGACGCCTGCCACAGCGTGGCTCGCCAAGCGGTGCCGGGTCCTGTGCCCGGGATCCGGACCGGCGAACCCGGGGCCGGCGGAGCAGAACGTGCGAACTTCACCGCCGCGCCACCGGGCCGGCCCCCGGAGTTGTTTTGAAAATCCAGTAAGGGGCTGGCCCCGTGGCCGAGTGGTTAAGTTCGCGCGCTCCGCTGCAGGCAGCCCAGTGTTTCATCGGTTCGTTCGGATCCCGGGCGCGGACACGGCACTGCTCATCAAACCACGCTGAGGCGGCGTCCCACATACCACCGCTAGAAGGACCCACCGCGAAGAACACACAACTACGTACCGGGGGGCTTTGGGGAGAAAAAGGAAAGACAAAAAATAAAATCTTCCAAACTCCAATAAAACTTTGAGTGAAGACGACGAGGAGGATGCGAAACGTATCTCACGCCTCCGAGCCGAGCCGTCCGTTTAGGTTTAGGAAGGGGGACGAGGACCCTTTGTAAGCGACATCCCTTTTTAAGCACCATTCTAAACCACAGAACAGAACTCCCTCTCCTCGACCCGGAGCGAGGAGGTTCCTGGGTGTGTCAGAGAGGGTCACGTCCTCTGCAGCACGAACGAACCGCCAGGGTTCGGCCACGGGAAAGAATTTCTTCCTCTCCAGGGGGACTAAAAGTCACCGACGGCAGCGGGCGTAGGTGCTATCCTTCCCGTCCAGGAAAGGCAGGGAGAACTTCAGCCGTGAAGAGAAGGAGGTCTTCCTCACTCCCCGTTTTGGGAGGGCCCCTTTGGCAGGGGAGTTTTGTCTCCTGATTTCAAGTCAGGAAGAAAAGGGAGAGAGAGAGAGAGAGAGAGAGAGTGTGTGTCCTTCTCGTGCCAGGTCGGTCTGAGGGGGACCTCCTCTGGTTTCCTCCCTTCCCAGGGAACGCCGTTCGCTCCTTCTTCTAGAAAAAGCTCCCAAAGCACCACCGCCCAGGATGGTCGACCTACGCCCATCGTCCCTCCTTTCCCAATCATTTCTACCGCGACAGAGGGACAGAGGCCCCTGCCCCATCCCCATCCCCACCCCCACCCCCATCGCCTGCCTCCTTGATGGCCAAAGGAGCTGCCTCTGAGAATGGAACGGGGCTTGGAAACCTTCTAGAGGGGTGACTCTCACCTGCCTGCCTGCTGGGAAAAGCACCACGCTGTCCATCGGACTGCTCTTTTGGGCAAACGTAGGCGTGCCACATAGCGATCGACAGCTATGGCGGGGGGGGGGGGGGCGGGGTGGCGTGGTGGTGCCCAGGATCCACGACACGTGACGGCTGCGGAGCACGACAGCCCTAAGACCTTGAGGGAGACGGGGTGGCGCGTGAATCCTTTCGGAACGAGAACGACAGGAAACGCTGACGGGGACGTGTTCTCCTCTCGAGAACACACCAACGCCTCGCACGGTGTCTGACCCGGGGTGCCTCTGACTTTTGTCATCAGAGACGATCCTCTCGACCGCCCCTCACGCTTTGGGGAAAAGGGGAGAGGGACTCGGTAGCACGGGAAAAGCCATCCATCCGCCCTTCCTTTCCGTCTTCACGGCTCCTTCTCGTGGAAAACGAGGAAGCCGTCCGGAGGAACGGAACACTGACCCGGGCCAAAGCGTGGCCCAGCCTGAGCCTCCAAAACCTTCTGCTAAGTGAGAGGTGCCAGACATCCAAGGCGACCTACGTTGCGATTCCACACAGAGGAGAGAGCTAGAACGGTCCAACCCTAGAGGGCGACAGCAGATGGCGGCGGCGGCGGCGGCGGCAGTGGTGGTGGTGATCGTGGTGGGGCAGATCCGGGAGTGGGGCCGTTTTTTCTTTCGGGGGGAGGGGATGGAAACGGAAACCTTCTGGAAATAGATAGCCGTGACGGATGCGCCACCTTGGGGAGAGAGACTCCCGAAGGCCACTGGCTTGTGCCCCGTGGAAAGGATGGATTCGGTGGGATGGGAATTCTACCTCCGTGTAGAGCGTGTGGTAAACCACGAGGTAGGTGGGTGGGTGGCCTCCCTGCCTCGCCTCCACCTAGACGTCCACACACAGAGACCGACGAGGGAGGGAGGGAGGGAGGGAGGGAGGGAGGGAGAGAGACAAGACTGACAGAGGCCGAGGCCGAGGCCGAGGCAGTGAGCGAGTAAGTGATCGACCCTGGCCATAGGGATTCCTCAGAGGGCGTCTCTTGGCTCCCCAAACGAAGAATGTGTGTGGAGATCGAGAAAGATCACCGACCTAGGAGAACCAGCAAGACTTCCTCACCCGCCAGAGAGCCGCTGGGCCCCTGCCGTCCCTGCCACCGCCACCCCTACCCCTCGCCTTTGGCAGCGACGCCAACGAAAGGCACGCAGACGAGTGGGAGAGTCGTGTGGTGGTGTCCCCCAAGGAAGGTGGGTCCATGCCGACGAGCGGTCGTCGGCGTGTGGAAAAGCCAGAGGCGGGCTGACTAGAAGGAGGGCGTCCTGGAGGAAGGGGCCAGGGTGTGAGGGAGAGAGGCCTGTTCCTCTTCCCCTGTCGGTCCCAAGTCAGGGGCCCAAAGGAGGAAAGCTGTCCGTTCCTTTCCGACTCGGACGGTTCGGGCGGAACCGACCGATCCCCGCGGCGGCGCAGTCGGGGCTTTCTGGACCAGAACCCCTCTCTCTGTCGCCTTTCGACCACACGCACGCTTTAGAGGCCAAGGGAAAATGGATCGGGTCTCTCTGTCTCTCTCCCTAGAAAACAAGGGGCCGGGGGCCGAGCCCGTGGACGAACGGTCAAGTAGCGCCCCCCACCCCGGCCCCCGGCTTCGACGGCCCAGGTTTTCACCGGTTCGGATCCTGGGCGCAGCCCCAGACCCAGCATCGCCCTTCAAGCCACGCCGAGGCGGCGTCCCACATAGCAGAAACGCGAAAGACCTACCACTGGAACCTACAACTATGGACGGGACGGGACGGGACGGGGCGGGGCGGGGCGGGGCGGGGCGGGGGTGGGGGGGCGGCTTTGGGGAGCAGGAAGAAAGAAAAAATAAAAGAAACACAAGGACGGTCATCGCGATAGTTCTTTCCACTTCCATCCATATGTTAACAGGACCCAAGTTTCCCGACCTCCATTTGGATGTATGTTAACTAAATGGAGAAGCTATTCAAAGGACTCCTCTAAAGAAGTCCACGTTCTTCTTTCTAAATGATAATGAAAATCATTGTCACCACCGCTCTTCCGACCCTCCATGTCCAGACGGCCTCCCGCCCCTCCCCTATCCCCAACTCCCGCCCCGCCCCGCGCCGACCCCCGACCCCGGCATTCTCCACGCCCACCTTTCCCTCTCCACTCCTACCCCCCCCCGTCCCCCGCCGCCCGGGACACCGCACCCCGCGCCCCCCCCCCCCAATCCAGGCCGGGCCACCTGGTCGACCTCCTCGAACACTATATAAGAGGATGCCGGGCAGCAGGTGGCGCCCGACAAGCGGCCTCCTCACCGGCCGGACGGATCAGCCTCGCGGGGGCGGGCGATGGGGAGGCGTTCGTCCAGGTCAGGTCAGGTCGGGGGAGGGAGGATGCCGCGCCGGCCGGCCTGGTGCGTGGCCTGGTCCCGATCCACCCCGCGTCTCGTTTCTCGGGCCGGGACGAGTACAGGCGGGGAGGCCGACTCGGTCACGGAAAGCGGCCTTGGGGAGGTTTTGGCGAACGTCCCTGTCCCGGGGCCGTCTGCCGACTAGGGGACGGAGTCCTCCTCCATGCTCCTTCTCGCCCCGAGTCGGGCGGGTTGTGGGTCGCGCGGTCGACTTGGCCATTTCCCCGGAGGCATCCTGCCTGCCGGGGCTCCCTCCCTCGGGCCGGTGCGAGCGGTCCTCGGGCGGCCCGGGAATTTGGGCCGCAGCGAACGAACGAACGAAGCCCGTCCCTCCTGCGTCGGCACCGATGAGACACAGCCCTGGTGGATGGAGCCGCTTTCCTCGGGTTTCCTTTTGCTTTCGGCCGCTGCTGCCACCAAACCTCCCTAAACGATAGGAATGAAAACGGGAACCGTTGGCATAATAAAAGCGTTTTGGTTGGCGTGTTTCTTGGCTTTTGGGGACTCGAGAGGTATGATGGATGATCTCCGATTGACGTTGGGAAGGTCTATTTCATCCCAGTCGCACGAACCCCGAAAACGTGGCGGCTGGACGAGGGAGGGAGGGAGGGAGGGAGGCCAACCACGGGATTTCCGCACGACCAGCTGATGGACACGAGCGCCCCGTGAGCCGGGCGGAGGGCAGCCGCCCGGGTCTCGCAGCTACGTGCCCGCGGAACCCTCGGGACTGCGAGAAGCCGGAGCGACCCGCAGCCATGTGGCGCTCGGCGCGGACATCTGGTCGACCCGCGCGCCACGGGACCCGGGGCCCGAGTCCGGGCCGGGCCGCCGGTCGACCCGGCAGGGCGGCTGCCCCGGGGGCCTCGCGGCTGCTCGTCCGCAGCCTCCAGGGAGCCCTCGGGGCTCCGAGAAGGCCGAGCGCCCCGCGGCCCCACGGCCCCGCGGCGCTCGGTGCGGACATCTGGTCGACCCGCTCCCCCCCCCCCCCCGAGACACGGGGGTCGGGTCGCCGGTCGACCCGGCAGGGCGGCGGCCACGGCGGCCTCGCCGCTGCTCGTCCGCCGGGTCGCCGGAGCCCTCGAGCCTCCGAGAAGGCCGAGCGCCCTGCAGTCCCGCGGCGCTCGGCGCGGACATCTGGTCGACCCGCGCGCCGCCGGACCCCGTGGCTACGAGTCCGCGGGGCCTTCGGAGCCGACAGAGGGCCGGGAGCGCACCCAGAGCACCCAGAGACCCGGGGCCCGGCCCCGAGCGCCGCGGACATCTGGTCGACCCGCGCGCCCCAGTCCGGGGACCAAGTCCGGGCCGGACAGCTGGTCGACCCGGCAGGGCGGCTGCCCCGGGGGCCTCGCGGCTGCTCGTCCGCAGCCTCCAGGGAGCCCTCGGGGCTCCGAGAAGGCCGAGCGCCCCGCGGCCCCACGGCCCCGCGGCGCTCGGCGCGGACATCTGGTCGACCCGCGCGCCGCCGGACCCCGTGGCTACGAGTCCGCGGGGCCTTCGGAGCCGACAGAGGGCCGGGAGCGCACCCAGAGCACCCAGAGACCCGGGACCCGGCCCCGA
>NW_027225238.1:20000-31760 GCF_041296235.1 Equus asinus
AGGGGGGAGGCGCCGGCCGCGGTAGGCAAAGAGCAGCTCTGCCCACGCGCCACGGTGGTGGCGTCCGTGGCTACTACGCGCAAAGGAGGGGCGGCGGCTGGGGGGTCCGGTACCCCAAGGCACCCTCTCGGATCGCTAGAGAAGGCTTTCTCACCGAGGGCGTGTCGCCCCCGCCCATCGTCCGCCATCGGGCCCACCAAGGCGCTTACAGACACCATGGCCACGCAATGCAGGAGGGGTCTGCGGTAGAGGTAAGGCCTAGAGCAAGTCGGAGCGTCCGTGGTCAGGGCCGCGAGCCCGCGCTGCCCCGGGCTCGCCATCTCTGGCCACACTGGGCTTAGCTAGGGATCTACAAGGCCCCTGTGCGGCTCCCAAGTCAGTGCCTCCCCTCAGGCCGAGAGACCAAGGGAGGCAGAGACTGGGACGGAGGTGCCGATCAAACAGCACCTCCCAACCAAAGAGCCAGCGCCACGCCGCTGGCTCGGCCCGCCACGGTCACTCCCACACCCGCGGGGAAACCCCAGCAAGGGGAACGCGCGGGCACGCGCCCGAGCCTGCCCGCCCCCACACGGCACGCCGTGGGGGGCGACGAGGCACCCGTCCCCCCCGAGGGGGACGAGGGGCACGCCTCCCTTACCGACTCGACCCCCCCGCTCCTCAGACACACCAGCGCAGTGGTTACCTGAGGAGGCCGACGGGAACAGAGAACGACACCGCCACTCGGCCTCGGGCGCCTGAGGGACGACCTGGAACGCTCCAGGGGCACCGCCAACGGCCTGGGGAACGCGCTCACGCGCCCGGGAAGGCGCGCGGCGCGGCGGCAACACGGCCCGCCCCACCGCGGGGAGGGCCGCCCGCGAGACACAGCCAAGAGGCACAGGCAGAGCATCCGCCGCGTCACGGAGACCCCGACACCGCCCACGCCACGAGGCACGGGGCGGGGGAGCGAGGTCAGGCCGGATTCCGCACCCCTGCCGCCTCCCACACGCCACTCGCAGCGGGGGAGAACGGGCGAGGGGACCCGCGGGCAGAGCGAGAAGAGCGGTCCCGTTCGCCATGAACGTCCGTCCCTCGTCTGGCACGGCTTAGGCCCGGCCCGGGAGAGCACAGCATCACCACATCGGTCGGCAGCATAACGCGAGGGACCCCCGAGCAAGGGAAGGCCGGCGAGGACAGCGAGCGGAGGAGCCTGCTTCAGCCTCACCGACCCCTCTCCTCCTCCAGCAAGCGCGGGCGACGACCCCAGGACGAGAACGCCTGACACGCACTGGCACGGAGCCGGTGGGATGGGGTAAGTCGCGACCGCACCCGGGTGCCGGCGGCAGGGAGTGCACGTGGTAGAGGACCCCGCGCCCCTAACCCCGCCGCCCTCGGGTACCAGAGACCGGAGGTGGCACCACGGTCGTGGGGGCGCCTGGAACGCACAAGAGCCGGCGCGCAGGCCCCAGCGGGCGGCTCAAGCGGCGGGGGTGGAAACGGGCGTCCGGTTCTCGGCCAGAGCCCGGAGCCCTCCCCGCACACGCATCCAGGCACCCGGAAGCTCTCGGGCGACTGTCACCCGAGCAGAGCGTGTCAGCACTTATCTGGCGGCACAAAACCACCCATTCGGGGGCAAGAATCGCCGCGCCCGGAGACGGGGCCCACCCACGGATCACCAGGGGAACCCCTGGATCACGGCCACGGCCACCAGACCCCAAGCACGACCCCATCGCCACCAGGCCCGGAGCTCCCGGGGCCATCTGGTCGACCCCAGAAGCGTGGCGGCAGGGGGAGCCGGGGACAGCCTCCCCGGGCCGCCCGCGCGGGCCGGGACCGGTCGGTCCCTCCCTCTGAGTCGCCGGGTCAGGACTTAGAAAAGAATTCCGCGGAGGCGCCTCCGGCGACCGGGCCCGGGGCGGGACCGTGGCTCCCGTCCCTCAGCCGGGGCTCCACCTACGCCTCGAGCCGGCCCCCTCCCGCCTCCGGACAAAGACGCGACCCGCGAAACTCGGAGAGAGAAGTCCGGTCCGACGGCCCGGACCCACCCCGGGCACGCGTCCGGGCCGGGGACGCCCTCCCCGGCCCGCCCTCGAGGGCTCCCGGGGCCGGTCCACGCTCTTCTCCAGGGCGGGACTTGGAAAAAAAAACTGCCACGGAGGAGGAGGCATCCGAGGACCGGGCCCGGTCCCCACCGCCAGAGCCGGTCGACTCGGAAGACCAGTGGGGAAAAGGCCAGCCCGGCGGCCGAGCCCGTCGCGCCCTCCACGGGCCTCCCCCGCAAGGCCCCGGCCGGTCGCCCACCTCCGGAGCGGGGCGCGGAAAGGGGATCGGCGACGCGGAAGGCCCGACCACCGGGCCGCCCTCGGGACGACGGCCGGGCACGGGACGAGCTCCCTCGCCCGTTCCCCCGCGGCGGCCCCCCACCCCCTCCCGGGGACGGAGGGGCACCGGCGGCTGCTGGTCGACCCGTCCGGGAGGCCCCACACCCCGGCCGGCACCGGGCGGCGCGGCGACAGCCACCTCCCTCAGTAGCCTGCACCTCCAATCTCCGGCGAGCGGGCGTCGCGCTCACGCCCCGGCGCCACCGGGCCAGATCCCGCCAGCGACGCCGGCCTCCCGGGACTCTGCCTCGGTCACCGCGGCCGAGTCCCGTCCCTTGGCCCGCGTCGCCGGAGCTCCGGAGGAAAGAGACGATATAAAAGCGGCCGCCAGGTGGCACCCGGCGACCGACGACCGCCTCAGCGGGACGGAGCCGGAGCGCGGGCCCGCCGGGGAGCACAGCCGGGCCGCCGGGCCGCCCGATCCCGTCCCGGAGCCCCCTCGGACCCAGCCTCCCGGCCCAGTGCGGCCCCGGGGCGTCCGCCCGCGGGCTCCCGGCCGCCAAGGCGCAGCCCCAGCCGCAGGAGGGGGACTCGGAAAAGGTTTCTCGGGCGATCACCGGGAAGGGGAAGGGGAGAGTTCCCCCCAGAGAGGCCAGGGGGCGGCCCGGGCCGGGCTGGGCCGGTGCGGCCGGGAGGCCGCCGCTTCCCGGAGCGGCTGGAGCGCCCCCGGGGTTCCCGGGAGGACTTAGAAAATCAGGGCGGGCGGGGACGGTCAAACCGAAACCAGGCACGTCATCCGAGAAGGACCGTGATGACGGGAGGAGGAAAGCTTTCCAGTCCAGAGGGCCTGTCGAAGGCAGGCGGAGAGTCTACCCGCTGAAACTGACGAAGATGGGCAAAAGAAGCTAGCTCAGGCGCCGACATCTAAGGAAATAAAAAAAAAAAAGCACGAGGGCGTGGAGAAATGGGGAAAAATCAACACTGAGAAATCTACCCTCTGAAACCGACGAAGATGGGCAACAGGGGCTAGCTCAGGTGGCAATTTTTAAGGAAAAATGAAAGGAAGTGCGTGGAGACCTGGGGAAAAAGCAACACGGAGAAATCTACCCTCTAGAACTGAGAAAGAAGCGCAACAGAGGCTAGCTCAGGTGGCAATCTTTAAGCAAAAAAAATAAGATAAAAAAATACAATGGCGAGGAGACCCGGTGAAAAAGCAACCCTGAAAAAGGTACCCTCTGAAACTGAGGAAGCAGGGCAACAGTGCCTAGCTCAGGTGACAATCTTTAAGCAAAAGAAACACACAAGGGCGTGGGGAGCTGGCGAAAAGGCAACACTGAGAAATCCACCCTCTGAAACGGACGAAGATGGGCAACAGAGGCTAGCTCAGGTGGCAATCTTTAAGCAAAAGAAACACACAAGGGCGTGGAGACCTGGGGAAAAAGCAACACGGAGAAATCCACCCTCTGAAACTGAGGAAGATGGGCAAGAGAGGCTACCTCAGGTGGCAATCCTTAAGCAAAAACAAAGCACAAAGGCGTGGAGCCCTGGGGACAAAGCAACCCTGAAATATCTACCCTCTGAAACTGAGGAACATGGGCAAGAGAGGCTAGCTCAGGTGGCACTCGTTAAGCAAAAACAAAACACAAAGGCGTGGAGACCTGGGGAAAAAGCAACCCTGAAATATCTACCCTCTGAAACTGAGGAAGATGGGCAAGAGAGGCTGGCTTCAGGTGGCAATCTTTAAGCAAAAGAAACACACAAGGGCGTGGGGAGCTGGGGAAAAGGCAACACTGAGAAATCCACCCTCTGAAACGGACGAAGATGGGCAACAGAGGCTAGCTCAGGTGGCAATCGTTAAGCAAAAACAAAACCCAAAGGCGTGGAGACCTGGGGAAAAAGCAACCCTGAAATATCTACCCTCTGAAACTGAGGAAGATGGGCAAGAGAGGCTACCTCAGGTGGCAATCCTTAAGCAAAAACAAAGCACAAAGGCGTGGAGCCCTGGGGACAAAGCAACCCTGAAATATCTACCCTCTGAAACTGAGGAACATGGGCAAGAGAGGCTAGCTCAGGTGGCACTCGTTAAGCAAAAACAAAACACAAAGGCGTGGAGACCTGGGGAAAAAGCAACCCTGAAATATCTACCCTCTGAAACTGAGGAAGATGGGCAAGAGAGGCTGGCTTCAGGTGGCAATCGTTAAGCAAAAACAAAACACAAAGGCGTGGAGACCTGGGGAAAAAGCAACCCTGAAATATCTACCCTCTGAAACTGAGGAAGACGGGCAAGAGAGGCTGGCTTCAGGTGGCAAACGTTAAGCAAAAGAAACACACAAGGGCGTGGAGGCCTGGGGAAAAAGCAACACGGAGAAATCCACCCTCTGAAACTGAGGGACATGGGCAAAAGAAGCTAGCTCAGGTTGCAACCTTTAAGCAGAAAAAAAACACAAGGGCGTGCAGACCTGGCAAAAAAGCAACAGTGAGAAATCTACCCTCTGAAACCGACGAAGATGGACAACAGAGGCTAGCTCAGGTGGCAATTTTTAAGGAGAAATAAAAGGAAGTGCGTGGAGACCTGGGGAAAAAGCAACACGGAGAAATCTACCCTCTAGAACTGAGAAAGAAGCGCAACAGAGGCTAGCTCAGGTGGCAATCTTTAAGCAAAAAAAATAAGATAAAAAAATACAATGGCGAGGAGACCCGGTCAAAAAGCAACCCTGAAAAAGGTACCCTCTGAAACTGAGGAAGCAGGGCAACAGTGCCTAGCTCAGGTGACAATCTTTAAGCAAAAGAAACACACAAGGGCGTGGGGAGCTGGCGAAAAGGCAACACTGAGAAATCCACCCTCTGAAACGGACGAAGATGGGCAACAGAGGCTAGCTCAGGTGGCAATCGTTAAGCAAAAGAAACACACAAGGGCGTGGAGACCTGGGGAAAAAGCAACACGGAGAAATCCACCCTCTGAAACTGAGGAAGATGGGCAAGAGAGGCTACCTCAGGTGGCAATCCTTAAGCAAAAACAAAGCACAAAGGCGTGGAGCCCTGGGGACAAAGCAACCCTGAAATATCTACCCTCTGAAACTGAGGAACATGGGCAAGAGAGGCTAGCTCAGGTGGCACTCGTTAAGCAAAAACAAAACCCAAAGGCGTGGAGACCTGGGGAAAAAGCAACCCTGAAATATCTACCCTCTGAAACTGAGGAAGATGGGCAAGAGAGGCTGGCTTCAGGTGGCAATCTTTAAGCAAAAGAAACACACAAGGGCGTGGGGAGCTGGGGAAAAGGCAACACTGAGAAATCCACCCTCTGAAATGGACGAAGATGGGCAACAGAGGCTAGCTCAGGTGGCAATCGTTAAGCAAAAACAAAACCCAAAGGCGTGGAGACCTGGGGAAAAAGCAACCCTGAAATATCTACCCTCTGAAACTGAGGAAGATGGGCAAGAGAGGCTGGCTTCAGGTGGCAATCTTTAAGCAAAAGAAACACACAAGGGCGTGGGGAGCTGGGGAAAGGCAACACTGAGAAATCCACCCTCTGAAACGGACGAAGATGGGCAACAGAGGCTAGCTCAGGTGGCAATCGTTAAGCAAAAGAAACACACAAGGGCGTGGAGGCCTGGGGAAAAAGCAACACGGAGAAATCCACCCTCTGAAACTGAGGGACATGGGCAAAAGAAGCTAGCTCAGGTTGCAACCTTTAAGCAGAAAAAAAACACAAGGGCGTGCAGACCTGGCAAAAAAGCAACAGTGAGAAATCTACCCTCTGAAACCGACGAAGATGGACAACAGAGGCTAGCTCAGGTGGCAATTTTTAAGGAAAAATAAAAGGAAGTGCGTGGAGACCTGGGGAAAAAGCAACACGGAGAAATCTACCCTCTAGAACTGAGAAAGAAGCGCAACAGAGGCTAGCTCAGGTGGCAATCTTTAAGCAAAAAAAATAAGATAAAAAAATACAATGGCGAGGAGACCCGGTGAAAAAGCAACCCTGAAAAAGGTACCCTCTGAAACTGAGGAAGCAGGGCAACAGTGCCTAGCTCAGGTGACAATCTTTAAGCAAAAGAAACACACAAGGGCGTGGGGAGCTGGCGAAAAGGCAACACTGAGAAATCCAC
Organism: Equus asinus; assembly: GCF_041296235.1. NCBI lineage: Eukaryota > Metazoa > Chordata > Mammalia > Perissodactyla > Equidae > Equus > Equus asinus. The sequence goes on from NW_027225238.1 coordinate 26,407, forward strand.
CCTCTGAAACGGACGAAGATGGGCAACAGAGGCTAGCTCAGGTGGCAATCTTTAAGCAAAAGAAACACACAAGGGCGTGGAGACCTGGGGAAAAAGCAACACGGAGAAATCCACCCTCTGAAACTGAGGAAGATGGGCAAGAGAGGCTACCTCAGGTGGCAATCCTTAAGCAAAAACAAAGCACAAAGGCGTGGAGCCCTGGGGACAAAGCAACCCTGAAATATCTACCCTCTGAAACTGAGGAACATGGGCAAGAGAGGCTAGCTCAGGTGGCAATCGTTAAGCAAAAACAAAACACAAAGGCGTGGAGACCTGGGGAAAAAGCAACCCTGAAATATCTACCCTCTGAAACTGAGGAAGATGGGCAAGAGAGGCTGGCTTCAGGTGGCAATCTTTAAGCAAAAGAAACACACAAGGGCGTGGAGGCCTGGGGAAAAAGCAACACGGAGAAATCCACCCTCTGAAACTGAGGGACATGGGCAAAAGAAGCTAGCTCAGGTTGCAACCTTTAAGCAGAAAAAAAACACAAGGGCGTGCAGACCTGGCAAAAAAGCAACAGTGAGAAATCTACCCTCTGAAACCGACGAAGATGGACAACAGAGGCTAGCTCAGGTGGCAATTTTTAAGGAAAAATAAAAGGAAGTGCGTGGAGACCTGGGGAAAAAGCAACACGGAGAAATCTACCCTCTAGAACTGAGAAAGAAGCGCAACAGAGGCTAGCTCAGGTGGCAATCTTTAAGCAAAAAAAATAAGATAAAAAAATACAATGGCGAGGAGACCCGGTGAAAAAGCAACCCTGAAAAAGGTACCCTCTGAAACTGAGGAAGCAGGGCAACAGTGCCTAGCTCAGGTGACAATCTTTAAGCAAAAGAAACACACAAGGGCGTGGGGAGCTGGCGAAAAGGCAACACTGAGAAATCCACCCTCTGAAACGGACGAAGATGGGCAACAGAGGCTAGCTCAGGTGGCAATCTTTAAGCAAAAGAAACACACAAGGGCGTGGAGACCTGGGGAAAAAGCAACACGGAGAAATCCACCCTCTGAAACTGAGGAAGATGGGCAAGAGAGGCTACCTCAGGTGGCAATCCTTAAGCAAAAACAAAGCACAAAGGCGTGGAGCCCTGGGGACAAAGCAACCCTGAAATATCTACCCTCTGAAACTGAGGAACATGGGCAAGAGAGGCTAGCTCAGGTGGCAATCGTTAAGCAAAAACAAAACACAAAGGCGTGGAGACCTGGGGAAAAAGCAACCCTGAAATATCTACCCTCTGAAACTGAGGAAGATGGGCAAGAGAGGCTGGCTTCAGGTGGCAATCGTTAAGCAAAAGAAACACACAAGGGCGTGGAGGCCTGGGGAAAAAGCAACACGGAGATATCGACCCTCTGAAACTCAGGAAGATGGGCAAGAGAGGCTAGCTCAGGTGGCAATCGTTAAGCAAAAACAAAACCCAAAGGCGTGGAGACCTGGGGAAAAAGCAACCCTGAAATATCTACCCTCTGAAACTGAGGAAGATGGGCAAGAGAGGCTGGCTTCAGGTGGCAATCTTTAAGCAAAAGAAACACACAAGGGCGTGGGGAGCTGGGGAAAAGGCAACACTGAGAAATCCACCCTCTGAAACGGACGAAGATGGGCAACAGAGGCTAGCTCAGGTGGCAATCGTTAAGCAAAAGAAACACACAAGGGCGTGGAGGCCTGGGGAAAAAGCAACACGGAGAAATCCACCCTCTGAAACTGAGGGACATGGGCAAAAGAAGCTAGCTCAGGTTGCAACCTTTAAGCAGAAAAAAAACACAAGGGCGTGCAGACCTGGCAAAAAAGCCACAGTGAGAAATCTACCCTCTGAAACCGACGAAGATGGACAACAGAGGCTAGCTCAGGTGGCAATTTTTAAGGAAAAATAAAAGGAAGTGCGTGGAGACCTGGGGAAAAAGCAACACGGAGAAATCTACCCTCTAGAACTGAGAAAGAAGCGCAACAGAGGCTAGCTCAGGTGGCAATCTTTAAGCAAAAAAAATAAGATAAAAAAATACAATGGCGAGGAGACCCGGTGAAAAAGCAACCCTGAAAAAGGTACCCTCTGAAACTGAGGAAGCAGGGCAACAGTGCCTAGCTCAGGTGACAATCTTTAAGCAAAAGAAACACACAAGGGCGTGGGGAGCTGGCGAAAAGGCAACACTGAGAAATCCACCCTCTGAAACGGACGAAGATGGGCAACAGAGGCTAGCTCAGGTGGCAATCTTTAAGCAAAAGAAACACACAAGGGCGTGGAGACCTGGGGAAAAAGCAACACGGAGAAATCCACCCTCTGAAACTGAGGAAGATGGGCAAGAGAGGCTACCTCAGGTGGCAATCCTTAAGCAAAAACAAAGCACAAAGGCGTGGAGCCCTGGGGACAAAGCAACCCTGAAATATCTACCCTCTGAAACTGAGGAACATGGGCAAGAGAGGCTAGCTCAGGTGGCAATCGTTAAGCAAAAACAAAACACAAAGGCGTGGAGACCTGGGGAAAAAGCAACCCTGAAATATCTACCCTCTGAAACTGAGGAAGATGGGCAAGAGAGGCTGGCTTCAGGTGGCAATCTTTAAGCAAAAGAAACACACAAGGGCGTGGAGGCCTGGGGAAAAAGCAACACGGAGAAATCCACCCTCTGAAACTGAGGGACATGGGCAAAAGAAGCTAGCTCAGGTTGCAACCTTTAAGCAGAAAAAAAACACAAGGGCGTGCAGACCTGGCAAAAAAGCAACAGTGAGAAATCTACCCTCTGAAACCGACGAAGATGGACAACAGAGGCTAGCTCAGGTGGCAATTTTTAAGGAAAAATAAAAGGAAGTGCGTGGAGACCTGGGGAAAAAGCAACACGGAGAAATCTACCCTCTAGAACTGAGAAAGAAGCGCAACAGAGGCTAGCTCAGGTGGCAATCTTTAAGCAAAAAAAATAAGATAAAAAAATACAATGGCGAGGAGACCCGGTGAAAAAGCAACCCTGAAAAAGGTACCCTCTGAAACTGAGGAAGCAGGGCAACAGTGCCTAGCTCAGGTGACAATCTTTAAGCAAAAGAAACACACAAGGGCGTGGGGAGCTGGCGAAAAGGCAACACTGAGAAATCCACCCTCTGAAACGGACGAAGATGGGCAACAGAGGCTAGCTCAGGTGGCAATCTTTAAGCAAAAGAAACACACAAGGGCGTGGAGACCTGGGGAAAAAGCAACACGGAGAAATCCACCCTCTGAAACTGAGGAAGATGGGCAAGAGAGGCTACCTCAGGTGGCAATCCTTAAGCAAAAACAAAGCACAAAGGCGTGGAGCCCTGGGGACAAAGCAACCCTGAAATATCTACCCTCTGAAACTGAGGAACATGGGCAAGAGAGGCTAGCTCAGGTGGCAATCGTTAAGCAAAAACAAAACACAAAGGCGTGGAGACCTGGGGAAAAAGCAACCCTGAAATATCTACCCTCTGAAACTGAGGAAGATGGGCAAGAGAGGCTGGCTTCAGGTGGCAATCTTTAAGCAAAAGAAACACACAAGGGCGTGGGGAGCTGGGGAAAAGGCAACACTGAGAAATCCACCCTCTGAAAGGGACGAAGATGGGCTACAGAGGCTACCTCAGGTGGCAATCGTTAAGCAAAAGAAACACACAAGGGCGTGGAGGCCTGGGGAAAAAGCAACACGGAGAAATCCACCCTCTGAAACTGAGGAACATGGGCAAAAGAAGCTAGCTCAGGTTGCAACCTTTAAGCAGAAGAAAAACACAAGGGCGTGCAGACCTGGCAAAAAAGCAACAGTGAGAAATCTACCCTCTGAAACCGACGAAGATGGACAACAGAGGCTAGCTCAGGTGGCAATTTTTAAGGAAAAATAAAAGGAAGTGCGTGGAGACCTGGGGAAAAAGCAACACGGAGAAATCTACCCTCTAGAACTGAGAAAGAAGCGCAACAGAGGCTAGCTCAGGTGGCAATCTTTAAGCAAAAAAAATAAAATAAAAAAATACAATGGCGAGGAGACCCGGTCAAAAAGCAACCCTGAAAAAGGTACCCTCTGAAACTGAGGAAGCAGGGCAACAGTGCCTAGCTCAGGTGACAATCTTTAAGCAAAAGAAACACACAAGGGCGTGGGGAGCTGGCGAAAAGGCAACACTGAGAAATCCAGCCTCTGAAACGGACGAAGATGGGCAACAGAGGCTAGCTCAGGTGGCAATCTTTAAGCAAAAGAAACACACAAGGGCGTGGAGACCTGGGGAAAAAGCAACACGGAGAAATCCACCCTCTGAAACTGAGGAAGATGGGCAAGAGAGGCTACCTCAGGTGGCAATCCTTAAGCAAAAACAAAGCACAAAGGCGTGGAGCCCTGGGGACAAAGCAACCCTGAAATATCTACCCTCTGAAACTGAGGAACATGGGCAAGAGAGGCTAGCTCAGGTGGCAATCGTTAAGCAAAAACAAAACACAAAGGCGTGGGGACCTGGGGAAAAAGCAACCCTGAAATATCTACCCTCTGAAACTGAGGAAGATGGGCAAGAGAGGCTGGCTTCAGGTGGCAATCTTTAAGCAAAAGAAACACACAAGGGCGTGGGGAGCTGGGGAAAAGGCAACACTGAGAAATCCACCCTCTGAAAGGGACGAAGATGGGCTACAGAGGCTACCTCAGGTGGCAATCGTTAAGCAAAAGAAACACACAAGGGCGTGGAGGCCTGGGGAAAAAGCAACACGGAGAAATCCACCCTCTGAAACTGAGGAACATGGGCAAAAGAAGCTAGCTCAGGTTGCAACCTTTAAGCAGAAAAAAAAACACAAGGGCGTGCAGACCTGGCAAAAAAAGCAACAGTGAGAAATCTACCCTCTGAAACCGACGAAGATGGACAACAGAGGCTAGCTCAGGTGGCAATTTTTAAGAAAAATAAAAGGAAGTGCGTGGAGACCTGGGGAAAAGCAACACGGAGAAATCTACCTCTAGAACTGAGAAAGAAGCGCAACAGAGGCTAGCTCAGGTGGCAATCTTTAAGCAAAAAAAATAAAATAAAAAAAAACAATGGCGAGGAGACCCGGTCAAAAAGCAACCCTGAAAAAGGTACCCTCTGAAACTGAGGAAGCAGGGCAACAGTGCCTAGCTCAGGTGACAATCTTTAAGCAAAAGAAACACACAAGGGCGTGGGGAGCTGGCGAAAAGGCAACACTGAGAAATCCAGCCTCTGAAACGGACGAAGATGGGCAACAGAGGCTAGCTCAGGTGGCAATCTTTAAGCAAAAAAATAAGATAAAAAAATACAATGGCGAGGAGACCCGGTCAAAAAGCAACCCTGAAAAAGGTACCCTCTGAAACTGAGGAAGCAGGGCAACAGTGCCTAGCTCAGGTGA